>NC_064411.1:30197500-30497500 GCF_023375975.1 Astyanax mexicanus
TTTCATGTGGAACTCTTTATAAAGGCAATGTGAACATAAAGCTTTGCTCTAAAAGATTGAGATAAGATGCAGATACAGTATATTTGAGAAACCAGGACATATTTGCTTTTTTAACCAGGTGAAAAACGGAGCTCACATTCCAGAAGCATACCAGAGTTCGGGGGGTGAAGTAAAGGTAAAGGTCTGGGATGAAAAAGATGCGATAGAGGTAGAGTAAAAATGAGGAACCTGTAGCTCTTGTTGCTTATCAGATGCATCTGCTCTTTAGCCGCCACTGAGCTGCGCGATCCATCATATGTCTCTGGACTTCCTTGCGTTAGAATGTGACAGAAATGTCAAACAGTCCTGACAGGTGCATTTCCTGTGTGTTTAATAACTGTTATTAGGCCGGTGTGTAGATGTATGGGTAACTGCGTGATGTGAGATGGTTGTGTGATAGTGATGGAATCTGTGACGGGCTCTCTGTGTGGGCTGGGTTCTCACTGCAGATGTAACAGATGGTCAATCGACCCAAACTGCCTCCCTGTTCAGGAGCTGTGACTGATGTCGGAGAGCTCAAAGCTCCAGACAGACAGAGAGAGAGACAGGTCCGCTCATGTTATCTGTAGATTAAAGGGCAAAAACAGTGCATCCTGTCTGCGTACAGATAAACATCCATGAGTTCCACAATGTGAGGTCAAGTCAGAAATCCTTTCACTTCTATATTTATCCACATATAAACCAGTTTAGCCTTTGTTATTGAGGCATTGGAGCATAATAAATTGGCAAAAAAATTTTTTTTATCTGTTTAGAAGCATTAGCATTTTTGCAGCTTTTATAAGAATCAAACATTAAAAAGAAGTGGCTAAAATGTATTTATTTATTTAGATTTTTTAAATTGTTAATGCTTCTTGCTGTTTAGTTTGTTTAAAATGTAAAACAAAAATTTAGGTCTACAGATAGCTGCATGGGTGTGCATTGCTTTTTTTTATTTGCTGTGAAATTTTGTGAACTTTTCAATACATTCTCTGTTTCTTTACTGTCCCTGCTTCCCTGAAACTCAAACAAAAACTTGCAGCAGAGCTCCTCGATGCATGTGTATGTACTTTAGCTGGGTCTTGTCCTAATAAGGTCTGGAAAAGCAGGAAATCTGTCTGCTGGTTTAAAGCTTCAGCTCTTACTTATCATTAAACTGCTTTAGTAAACACTGAGCTGCCGAGGCAGTTTGTTGGTTATCTGAGATCCTGTGTGCAGCTGAGCTTGTGCAAAAATTAAAAAATATGTTATTTAAAATTGTGTATGAATTACATGTGTTAAAAGGACACTAAACTCCCTGATTTTAGCTGACTTCACCCTTAGCTCGAATTTGAAAAAGGCTAAAAATGGGAGGGGTAGGTGTTTGGGAGGGGCACTGGGTGATGTATGGGTTTAGAGGCCTCTGATAACCAGACGAAGTGAGACGGCATCAGCAGGGGGGGCGGTATTCTTAATTGACTGATTTGCATATTGTGATATTGTGTCTGTGTACCAAAGTACACAAACACATCATCCACGCCTATAACACTGTTAAACCTGTGGGGGCGCTGCATAGGAGGAAATTACCACAATAAAATCGTTTTTTAAAGGTTAGAAAATGTTTATAAAAATTTTAAGCAGGCCTGTTATGTTTCACAACATCAAAGAAACACATTTCAGTTATTAATGAAAAAATATGGTTTAGGGTTTTAGTGACTCTTAAATTGTATTGTATTAGATTCAAGAAATATTTGTGATAAATAATATTATTGTCATTTTAAGATAAATGTTAATGTTAAAATGTTAAATGTTATTATAACAATTCATTTACACACTTTTAAGATCACCAAACTTTAAATTAATAATAGTCTGGCAGATGTACAGTACCAGTCTAAAGTTTGGACACACCTTCTTATTCAGTGTTTTTCTTTATTTTTGTTATTTAATGTATTTTCTACATTTTCAGAACATGAAACAGTTAATGGACACATGTGGAATTACATAGTAAACCTTTTGGTATGATTTGGGATGAACTGGAGCTTCACAGCATGCAGACTAATTCAGCATGTGTTTCCATATAGCTTTAATAGTCTTCAATATTACATTTACAATGTAAAAAATCACAACAATCACTCACCTTTATTGTTGTGTAATGGGCAATATCAAGGTCAGAGAGTGGAGCAATTGTACAGTTCTTAGCTCTGTTGTTTCTTGTCCAGCAGTGTGTGATTGCTTCATTTGTTCTTGCACAAGAGAGCTAACACTGCTAATGAACTGTGGCGTTGTTTCTATGTGGGCCAAAATGTGGGCTGTCTCAGACTGGCTCTGTGTTAAATCTGCTGTGTATGCATTTCACTCCAGGGGACGCTGCTGAAGCTTTGGACGAACTCTTGGGTTATTACTCTTACCACATTATTGTCTAAAATATTTAAGTGAGGGTAAAACCTCTGGTTAACCCTGATGCTAACAGCTAGCCTCAACAGGGTAGGACCTGGGATGCTAACAGACTCAGCAGATGAGCTTTTTGGGGTTGGAGCATGTTAGCCATGATGCTAAAAGCCAAATTTGGCAGGATTGAAGCCAAGATGCTAATAGACCCCCTAAAGTTGGGGATTAGGTGGTCCTCTTAAAATCACTAATGCTTGTGTCACTAAATGCAATCAAATCCTCACAGCAATGCTCTAAAGTCTAGCAGAAGGCCTTCCAGTAAGTCTAGTTCTACACGTGTTGAATAGCATGTTTAAAATCCACACTGCTTTTTGTTTGTCTGTGAGGGAAAATAAGGAGGAGGTAAGGTGAAGATTTGGGAGAGAATAGTGTCAGGGCTTGTCTGAATCGTTGGGGTTGGAGTTGGAGGATCACCCAGTTGGCTCTCAGAGCAGCAGAAGTCGGAGTAAACAGCACGGGGCATGCTCAGTCTAGCTCCAACAACAAAAAAGTTCACCCAGTTTATTGGGGCGAACTTAAAAATTAATGTAATTTCATATCTCCAATCAGCTGTCTAACTGAATTCAATGAACTTTTAAATGATTCTAGATGATGATTCTTATTCTGAAAAGTTTGATAAATATGGACATTTCTATATGTAGTCCTTCATGTACTTTTATCATTATGAAAAGATCCAGCAGTACTATAAAAGATTTTTATTGAGTATAAGCTTTAGTACAGAATTCAGTTTCAATCATTTTGTCCACTGTATAAATTGTTTATGAAGCTATGACTCAGAGAAGCTATTACCTCAGGAGACAGTTAGGAAATTACCAAACCTGTATATGTTGTGAGTTGTTATCTAGTGAGTGAGGTGGAACACTGGCCAGCATGCTCATGGCAAGGTGACATGAACATTCAATGATCAATGGTGTCAAAAGTATTGACATTCAGGCATTGAGTGGTCCAGCGGGCTAGGTGCTGCCACTATGATCACGTAATCACTAGCTCGAATCCAGGTCATGCATCTTGCATTCAGGTGCCAGAGCCCTGAGAGAGCACAATTGGCCTTGCTCTCTCTGGGTGTGTAGATGGCGCTTCTTCCCCTCATAATTCCTAGGGTGATGTGGATCAGCACCAGGCATCTGTGAGCTGATGTATCGGAACCGAGTCGCTGTGCTTTCCTTTGAGCGCATGGTGGTGGCTGACTTTACGTGTGTCGGATGAGGCATGTCCTTGTGTTGTGGGATCACTAGGTAATTTGCGAGACAACGGGAAATTAATTTAAGAAAAAAAGAGTATTGACATTTATTACTCTGTAGAAGTTGAAGTATAAACTTAAGCGCTTTGCTCAGGTAAAAGGGTAAACATACGGGTTTTAAAGTAATGTGAGGGGGAAAAAAGCTCTAATTCAATACTGAAGGCCCCACATGCTTATCCCATTGGTCAGTGAAATGTTCTTTAGTTTGCAGGAGATGTCAAAAGTCATGGGTCACGTGGGTCACATGTTCTTGTCCCAAGACATTCGTCATGTCATTGTATACTGGTACAGCATCCACTTGGTGCCATTAACATGGTGACATTATTCAGAGCAATATCTATAAATGTCAGTGTGTGTGGGCAGAGCATGTTTTAGCTGAATTAAAAGGCAAGCAACCCAAGCATCCATTTAAGAAGCTAAAACAATGTGAGTCATCTAGATTAAGTTATATGTTTACTTGAACAAAGCACTTTATTGACAGGTTAAGTAGCATGTATTTCCAGCCTGCCATTTACTGAGGAATGTACTATCATCACGTTGATGTTCCTCAGAATTTCTTTGAATCCCAGAGATGCTTTAGAGAGTTAAAAGCAGGTCTTTCAACAGGAACTACTTTGAACTTATACTCCAGTGATGATCATCTGGTTTGAAATGTGTTGTTTTCTGCTGTTTACAGGTGGACGCATCAACAGCAGCTATGTGTGGATGTACAACTCTCAGCTCAACCTGTGGATCAGGGTCGCCTCGCTTAACAAGGGCCGCTGGAGACACAAGATGTTGGTGCTGCTTGGAAAGGTACAGATAGGAATTTGACATGTGATACTTTATATAAACAAAGACAGCATAGAGTCTATGGAGACATAGAAAAAAAACGTTCTTTGTTCTTTAATGAACCACCTACTGTGAGTGTTTGGGGACTGTGTTCTTTTGGGGACGAAGTTCCTTGTTGGACCATCATTCCAGGACCCAATCCCAGGCCCAAAAGAGTTACAAGGGGAAGGGGTGAAATTAAGCACCTGATACAGATATAACTACAGCAGTGGAGCGCTAAAGTTCAGCAACCTAGCTGCTGCTGGTTAATTAGTCAACTTTAGGGCATCATATTTTTTAAATTCTGCAGCCTCTACCATCTGTTGCACAGTTTAGGGTGGACATTAAACTGCACATTAAACTATGGTAATAAAGTGGTTATTGTCATTTGTAACAAGGAAAATACTCAAATTTGTGGGTTTCTTTAGTCACTTTTGCCGCCATCTTGCCAGTGATTTTCATAACTTTCTTTTTTGAGCATGCCTCGGAAAAATCTCAGTTTGAAGGGTTATGTAGCCTTAACACTCCAGCCTAAACAAGAATTGGGACACTAAATGTACAATAAAAAAAAGTAGGAAAATAAAGTTTTTCTTGCAACGGTTGCTACCAACACAACAACACAAGTCATAATGGGAAGCATACATAAATGAGTGACCTTATATGGTCAGTGATGTACTTTTGGGTAGTGTTCCTCTTGGTGAGAGATCACTGTCTGCCAGATAGGCCTCCACGACCTTTAAAGTGATTTTGCCCAGTTTGACAGGTTTTGAGAGGGGTCACATCATTGGACTGAGAGTAGTAGGATTGCTATTTTGATAAAAGACCCCTCTTGGCCTGTCACACGCATAGGCCAACAGTGAAACTTGAATAATTTGTATTCATGACAATGTCAAAACTGTCTACCAAGTTTCATTCTTGTCAGTTGCTTTTTTCTGAGTGAAACTAGTTTTTTGACAATGGGTGTTCCGTATTTTTTCGCACTATAAGACACACTAAAAAATCCTTTAATTTCCCCAAAAATCATCAGTGCTCCTTATGATCTGGTGTGCCTTATGAATTCATTTTACCGGTAAGGAGCAGTAAAGCCACTCAGAGCCACACAAAGGAGGTTTAGTTTAGTACACCAGTACTGAGACTGGAGCAGTATTAGCATTAGCTGCTAAGCACTGGCTCTTTTGCCATTCAGAGGTGAGTATTATCGACCTGTAGTCAAGCTACATGGTTTGAACTGCTAGCTAATAGTGCCCTGGCTTACTGGAAAACGTATTGTTTCTCAGTGTAGCACTGTCAGGTGCCATTAGCTGCTAACTGCAGCTAGCACTAGTGGTTAGCTGCTAATGCTGCTGCACCCAGCCCTAGTGGAGTCTGGACCCAATCTTACCCACCCAAATAAACGGTTTTGAGCAGAGAAATCATTTGAAATGTTTTAACAGTTTTATTTACTTAACCACCCAGCGGTAAAACCTTCAAAATTAGAAGGAAAACATGCCGACACCCCTGTTCCTTGTTAGTGTGGCATAATGCGCCTTATAATCCAGTGAGCCTTATGAATGAAAACACACCAGAAAATAGACATTCATTGATAGTGCACCTTTTAATACGGTGCACCTTATAGTCCAATTTTTTCCATCAAACTTCCTATTTACCCATTTTCAAATCAAGCCAATTAAATAAGTCTGATTTAAACATGACCTTAAACATGACCATTTTAGTTAAACATGATCTTTAAATCAACAGTGAGACAAGTCAAAATAGCCTAACATTTATCTTACAGTATTCAAAATAGCAATAGCATAATTGGTTAAATGCATCTTGTGTGGCTTATTTCTAGGAACATAAGGTCATTGTTATTGAATAAAGCTCTTGCTATGAATAACTTCTAATAGACGCATCTCAGGCCATCTGAGTTGCATTAGTGTACAAACTCAATTAGCCCAGTATTTACTCTTACAAATGTTTAACAATACAGTCTCCATTCTGTTAGATAAATCAATCAGAGCCATTGTTTACAGAACCCTGTCATATTTGTAACATGTTATGGAAAGCTGGTTGAAATGGTTCGCCTTTTCTGGACTTGGGCATGAGTTTATTCATGTGTTTGTGATTGTTGTAAGCATGCCGTCTTCGTCAGTTCTGTTTTCATGAAGCTTCAGGGAGCTGATTACTTGAAGCTAAGTGATGTAATGTAAGACCCATGTTGCTCTCCTTTAGGCTTTTCATGGGTTTTGTCATGAAAGTTGTTGCCAGATTGCAAATGCAAGCCCTATTTTTTCAAAATCATTCCCCCACTAGTGTTTGTTTTCTTGCTCTACTAAAATCTGTGGAGATTGGTAAAGTTGTTTTCAAAGAAAATGGCACATGTATTATTTTTTTCCAAACTTTCTTTAAGGGGCGTTTTCTCACCAGCACTGTTTGGTCCAGTTAGAAACTTTATTTGCAGTATTATTAGTGCAGTTCATTTGGGCTGGTTTAAAAAAAACAGTAATCACACTCGTGTGCAAACGAAACATCCGTACCAAGACCTACGAGAGGAGATGGTCTCATTCCAGTTTCAAACTAACTCTGGAGCAGTACATTTGTGGTGAGAACATGATCCAAACTCAGTTTAACCCAACTATATTATATATATACACTTCTCATGTTTAAACTACATAGCTTTTAGGGGCGCCGAGTGGTCCAGAGGTCTAAAGCGCTGCCACTATGAGCAGGTTCGAACCCCGCAGGTTCGAACCCCAGCTCATGCAGCTTTGCCATCAAGCTGCCGGCGTTAGAGGGAGCAAAATTGGCCCTGCTCCCTCTGGGTGGGTAGATGGCGCTCTTTCCCCACATCACTCCTATGGTGATGTCTGCAGCACAGGGCGTCTGTGAGCTGATGTACCGGAGCCGAGCCGCTGTGCTTTCCTCCGAGCGCGCTGGCTGCTCGGCAATGCTGCATCAGCAGCAGCTCGAAAAGAAGCGGTGGCTGACTTCACATGTATCGGAGGAAGCATGTGTTAGTCTTCACCCTCCCGGTGTGTTGAGGTATCACTAATGATAGGGGGAGTCCTAATGAATGGGTTGGGTAATTGGCTGTGTAAATTGGGGAGAAAATGGGAAAAAATTAGAAATAAAATTATAAAAAAAAAAAAAAAACTACATAGCTTTTCAGGTGCAGTTTAGTCTGATTATTTGCCCAGATAATTTCCAAAGCAATGAACAAACATCTTCTGCTACCCTATACTAAGCTGTTTTCACACTCAACACAACTCTGAAACACAGAATCTTCTTGCTATATTTACTTTCTTGCTCCTGCACCAAACAGCTCTGACCAATCAGCTCTGTGGTTTGTCACAGCACATTTAGGTCTGCTTACATTTGTTCCTGTGTGAAAACAAACCAAACCGAGGGGGAAAAAGCAGGGATTCGTATAGTTTTTTTAGGAGGATAATGCTAGTGCTTGTCCATACCCATTAAGGGTTTCCCAGTAATGTGTCCAACATGTTGAAACACTTGTACAAATTGTACAGTTTTCCTCAATAAACTAATCATTTCATTTCATTTCTCTAATATTGTATTCCCTGAAATATCATAATTATCATTATATAAAGTTTGTTTGTAAATAGAACCTTAAAACACATACACACATGTGCTGTACATAGTGCTGGGCGAATTTCACTATTAATTCGGTTAAATTAAATGACAGTTTTTATGCAATTTTCAAAATGGAGCAATCGCTATTTTTCATCTTTACATACAGACATTTTATTTTTCTAAATCTAAAATATCCGAAAACACTACTAATTTCTGAAGTGTTTATTCGTCTTACCTTACTGGCGCCTCCTGCAGACCAGTCCAGGGACTGAACTTGTACTGAAAAAGTTCCAGCACTGTTCCAGCACTTTCCACACAAACACCCAATGGGGAAAAAGCATATATTTGGCTAGAAATAAAAATCTACCATTTCTAAAAACTACAGCGCCATCGCTCTCTGGTGAGGATCTGTGATTATCTGTGGAAAACAGTTATAATCACTCCTTCAAACTCCTACACACACACATACTTGTTCTTAGACACATGTAAAACAGGGGGGGCAGTCTGTGCTCTGTAAGCCAGTTCTTGGAAATAGTCTGTTTTTTCAGTCTCTTCCATGACTTTCTGTTCTACTTTACACTAATGCTCTTACCCAAGCTACCCCTCCCCCCCCACACACACACACTCCTTATGACTTTGCTGAGTTAAGACCTGTAGGCATAGGTGTCAGTCTATCTCTGAACCACTGATCAGGATCAGGATTTACAACCTATTATAGCCATGGCTGTTATTTTCTTTAAGGTCAGTTAGTTCTAGGCTTGAAATTGAGAACATTTAATTTTTCAGTCTTCTCCAGCTCTGTATTTAATAGCAGAAACTTTGGCTACTGGTCTCTACAATGACGCCACTGTGCAGATGTGAAGTGTGTACTTTTAGCAGGCTAGAACACTGGTGCCCTTTCACACGTTTACTGAGGTCCTCAGAGAAATCTCTGCCTTTGATTCTACAGATAAACAGTGATCAAGGATACTGACATGTCTTCCTGTTTCCTATCTGTCCCTTTATAATAAGTGACAAAGTGAAATTATTATTATTATTATTATTATTATTATTATTATTATTAATATTCATGTTATACTCTATCACGTAGCCAAACAAACCAAGATATAGGACATACCGGACCATATTTATACTCATTACTCTCTGAATCAGTTAAAGCTTACCAAGTTTATAGTAGATTATTAACAATAAGTTGGATTTAGTGGGAAAAGACCCAGTCCCGCTTCACACCTTGTCCCTACCCCAGCAAGATGGTGGTTAAAAAATGACAATAACTAATGCATTATCTTAGTTTAATGTAGTTTAAATGTTTAGTTTAGTTAAAGCTGTTAAATGACAAAAATATATTGCAATAATTTTATAAAAAAAAGTATTGTAGATATTTATGATACATCAGGCCCTATTGTACACCCTGCGAAGGGCGCGCCACGATGCTCATTGCTATCTTACACCCTGTCAACAGTCTTGCCTTGCGCCCACGCCCTTAAAATATTGTAAGAGTTTAGTAATAAATCTACACTGATAGCTGTGGTGATCTAAAGTGAGGTGTGTTTTTGGTAAATATCTGGCATGTTTCTATTTTGGAGGCAGGAAATACGGTGGTGCGCCACTGCTTGTGTTAAACCCTGACAACAGTCAACAGTCAGCCTCCAAATCCTGTCTTAGTTGCATTGTGTATGTTCAGCACGTGTACACCCTCGCTCATTACACACACAAGTAAATGCGATGCAGTGCACAAATCCAGCTTTTACATCAACAATAAACAAAATAAATAATAAAATAACATTGATACTTTCAGAGAAGATATAGAACACTAAAATAGGGCCCATCATCTTAATTATAATCTAAAAGCATCAAAAATGACTTAAACCTAATGTTAAAGTCTGTACAGTACCAGTGTATTAGAATCACTATTAGAATAGGGTTTGAAATATTGTATACATTTACCTGCTATACAGTTTGCTATATCAGTGTTTCTCAACCAGGGTGCCGTCTGGCTTCATCGGGGGTGCCGTCAAAATATTGCGCCTCACGTGTATATTTCCTTTCCAGAGTCAGCGCGTGTCGGGGTGTGTCCCAATTCACAGGCAGCATACTCTGAAGGATGCGACCCACAGAGGCGGTGTATTACTGCGCAGCTGTGACGCAATCTGTTTTCGAATACAGCCTCCAAAGGATGCGGCCCCTAAATTGGGACACACTGTAAAGTTTTTTTCCCCCACGTGAAGCACTCAAGCTAGCATGGAACGTTTTTTTTTAAAGAAGATTGCAGATTCAGATAACTCTGAATCGGAGCCATTAACTTCTTCATCCAGTGGTAGTTCAGCAGTGAGTGTAGCAGAGTATTTCACTCGTTTGAAAAGTCAGCAGGTTTCGCGCTAATCGCGCTAATTGTGTCGCGCTATTTTATTTCATATTCCGCCAGCACCCCCCACCCCCCCCCCCCCCCCCAACTGTAAACTGGGGTGCCTTGACATCTCGCATATATTTAAAGGGTGTCGTGATAGAAAAAAGGTTGAGAAACGCTGTGCTATATAATATGCTATACATATTGACTCAATTTTGGATTCAAACTTTAGAGGAGTGCTGTGGATGTTTCTCACAGCAGGAATGATTTTTTTTTTTTTGTCATCGAGCATTGTTCTGTCCTTCCTCTGTCCTGCTGCTCTGCCCTGCACTTCCGCTCATCCCTCTGTCAGAAACAGCATTTTCAGTCTAATAGCAATGGCAGTGGTTTGACTTTATTCTGAGAGTCAAACCACAGAGCCTTTCTGTCTGAGTGTGTTTGTGTGTGTTCAGTAATCCTGCAAAGGGGTTATAAACACTTTACACACTCCAACTGTGCTTTTCTGTAAACTCCTCACTCTGTTTTTCTCTCTTTTTATACCCCTTTCCTCTTTCTCCCTCACTTTCAATGTTTCCAGCTGTTCAGTTGCATTGTAGAATAGGGCTGTATAGGGCTGTCACAATAACAACATCCATTGAGACAATATGTTGCACCAGTATTGATTGCAATAAATTATGTTATTGTAATTTTAACCAATTCCTACTTTGTTACTTGACACCTCTGTAAAGCAGCATATTTTAAACAAGCACCAGTACTAATAAACTTGATTATCAATTATTATTATTTTCAGTTCCTCTCTGGTATCTCTGCCTTCCCCTACTATACCCCCCTCTCCTCCCCCCTCCTTCCTGTTGGACTGGTTTCCTGTCTGACGAGCTAATGTTGGCCAGCTGGCTGTTTTTCCCTTCAGATCTGCTTGATGGACTGCATTCACATGCTCAACGCAGAGCACAATATGAGGCTGTGTGTGTGTGTGTATGTGGGAGGACTCATAAGGTCATGACCTTTGTCTGTGAGGCTGTAACAGTGCTTTGGTTTGTTTTGAGTTGGGTGAGGAGTGTATGTCCCTGTGCAACCCGTCTCTCTGCCACCCTGCCCTAGTAACATGACCAGTGTTTCTCTCAAATACACACTCGCCTCTCTCTCTCTCTCTCTCTCTCTCTATCTCACTCTGTGGGTGCAGCTGTGAGAGTGTAACTGAGAACTCAATGTTTATAAGGTTATTCTGTGCCTCTAGGATCAGCGCTGGCATATACACACACACACACACACACACACATATATATATATATATATATATATGTATATATATATATATATATATATATATACATATGTATATATATATATATACATATGTATATATATATATATATATATATATATATATAGTGGTGCTGTATTTTTGACTAGGGTTTGTAATAGGTTTAGTCTAGGATGGGTAAAAAAGCAAAACCTGAAATCAAAAGCTTGATAAGAAGTGAAAGTGAAAGAGGCTTTTGTACCCAAACACGACTGTTCAGTATTCAGTATTGGGTTTCAGATCCGTTCCAGTCTTTGTGTTTCAGTTTAAACACTGTGCGCCCTATCTTACACCCTACACAAGACATGTCACAGTGCTCATTACTATCTTACACCTTGCCAACAGTCCACTTTCATGCCTTGCACCTGCGCCATTTAAGAAATCTACAGTGGTGGGGGTGATGGTCTGGAGGTGAGGTGTTTTCAGGTACATTTCTGGCATATTGCTTTCTTGGCAATGAAATACTCAGTGTTCCTCAGTGTATCACTATCAGGCGGCATTTACTAGCACTAAGCACTGCTTACCTGGGCTAGCTAAGCACTTGCTAACTGCAGTTAGCGCTCACCCTCGAACAAAATACTGGAAATCTAAGCTTACTGTAAATGAATGAAACAGTTTTCAGGAGAGAAATCTGTGTAGATTAATAACTAGTGCTCGTTTAACTTTGAAATAAACGTTTTTTTAAGAATTAAAGTTATTTGGCATCAGCTGCTGGATCCCCAAGAGAGCACAATTGGCCTTGCTCTCTCTGTGTGATTAGAGGGCGCTCTCTCCCCTCATCATTCCTAGGATGATGTCGATCAGCACAAGGCGTCTGTGAGCTGATGTATCAGAACCGAGTCGCTGCGCTTTCCTCTGATTGCGCTGTCATGCTACTCGGCAATGCTGCATCATCAGTAGTTCAAAAAGAGGCGGTGGTATCGGAGGAGACATGTGCTAGTCTTTACCCTCCTGGTGTCAGAGCATCACTAGTGATAGGGGGAGTCCTAATGAGTGGGTTGGGTAATTGGCCATGGACATTGGGGAGAAAATTGAAAAAAGAAAGAAATAAAAATAATAAAAAAATAAGAATAATTTAAGTTACGTTTACTTACGACCCCCACCCCCCAAGAGGCAAGACCTGCTGAATTAGAAGGGAAACATGGCAACACCACTGTTCACTTCAAGTATGCATTTTTACTAGTGTCACTTATGTATGAAAATAGACCCGAAAATAGACGTTTATTGATAGTGTGCCTTATAATCTGGTAAGCCTTGAAGTCTGAATGATTGGTTTGTTTTGTACTTTGGCAAGACCTCTCGTCTTCTTTAAAGCTTGATGGTGTTTGAAGACATTCATATTTACACACACACACATTTAACACATTTATTTAGGCCTACAATTTAAAATACATAATTAAAAGACCCAAATCTTTGTAATTTACATATACCTTTATGGATACACAAAACATCTCTTTCTCCAAATATGTCGACTTCCAATTATTGCAGATATAGAACAAAATAGAACTAACTGTTTGGCACTAGTATTTGAGAAGCCAAGGATCTGCAGGCCTCTAAGAGCCAATCAGTGTACGTGACCAAGACTTCCAATAATGAGCACAATCAGAGTACATTTGTAGCTTGTAACTTGTAACTAATAATTGTAACTATTAATACACTCTGCGAGTGGCTGGTATTTCACAAACTTTGTACAAAAAGCTTCCTCCATTGATGAGTCAAAACTGCAGCTTACTTCAATCAGAAACACAGATTTACCCTTCACATCTACAGTAACCACATCAGGCCTTCTGGCAGATATTTCACACAGAGCCGCTTCACCAAACACACTGTGCAACATTTCAGAATTCACCAAACAGTTCGTCTGTACAGAGACTGCGGAAGAAAAAACAGATGACAGTTCTTTACAAATTAATTCCACTATTCTCTCATGTCTGGAGATATACATGTCCTTATAAAAATTACAGCCGTTCAGAATATGAGACATGGACTCGATGCCACACACACACACACACAGTACACATATGTTAATAAGTTGGCTGTCTTTCAAACATAGATGACAGTGATCTCCAGTTTCCACAGGTATGTGTGGTTTCGAGCTGATTGAGAATTTTTCTCCAGAAGTTGATGCAGATCTTATCATATTTTATAAGTGTGTGTGTGTGTGTGTGTATATGTGTGTGTGTGTGTTTGCTGGTATGCAGTGATGAGCATAAAGGGGATGGAATCAACTGAAACCCAAATAGAAATAATACAAGAGTAGAGCAGTTTCTGCTTCAGTAGTACTAAAACCTAACCACCCACACTGTGCTGCATAAAGAGACCTGTCTGATTGGTTTCTCTGTAAGAAGATACTATGTTGTGATATGAGCTATGTATTTTTAATTATTTTTCAGATAATTAATTTATGTTGCCACACCGTCAAATAGTGCCGCAGTGCAGGCTCTGATTAAACTCTTTCATTTACCCTCTGAGAACTCTCCTCAGTGCTGCCAGCTGGGCAATAATGTCCGGCGCATTAGGCCAGATTCACACTATACTTTTTTTTTTCTTAAAAAAGCAAATTAAGTGTGCCTGTAAACATCCATTTTTCTGCAGCTAACAGGGTTTAGTCAGTAAAGATGCTAGCATCAATGCTATGAGCTGATTGGTTGGTGACCTTGAGTTAGAGGACTGGAGTTTAAAACCTTAAAAAAATGATGTCAAGTACTGAAAAATTTGATATAGTTTCTGTGTTGAGGACATAAGTACATATTTTAGTTTAAAAATGATCAGACATTTATAATCCATTTATTTTGCACTCACTGCAAGTGTGTATTCTCCTCTATAGAGATTCTCTGGCATGGCATCACTTGTTCTCGTGTGTTTAGTTCTGGTGTGTTCTCGTGACGAAACGTGTTTTTTAGATACTGGAAACAATACTCATCCAGATCTTTCCTGTAAATACTGTACTGTAAGGCCCATCGGATTTTAGGGCGCACTACCAATGAATGTCTGTTTTCTGGACGATTTTAATACAAAATGCACCAGATTATAAGGCGCATTTTAAGTGGCACTAGAAAGGAACAGGGGTGAACAGGAACTTGGATGCTGGATTTTCATCTACACGTATTTCTCTCCTAAAAACTGTTTATTTGGGTGAGTAAAGTGCTCCCGTTTATTTACAGTACGCTTAAATTTCCAATATTTTAGTGTGGTTAGCAGCAGGGCTAGCCGCTGTTACCAAAGCTTATTACTGGTTAATACCACCTGACAGCACTACACTGAGGAACCCTGAGTGTTCGTCCCACTTAGCTGGTTTTAACACAACAAACATGCCGACTACAGCCCGATATACTCACCTCTGAATGGCGAAAAAGCTAATACTGCTTCAGCCATGGTGCTGGAGAAGCTTTACTGACACTCCTGCATAACTCTGTACTTCAGTGAAGTGGCTTTACTGCTTCTTCCAACCTGACTTGTAAAATTCATACATAAGGTGCACCGGATTATAAGGCACACTGAAGATGTTTGGGAAAATTTAAGGATTTTAAGCATGCCTTATAGATGTGAAAAATACAGTATGTTTTAACATATTACTCTCAACCCTTCTAAACCTTTAAAACAGTGTCCAGGTCTTCTTTAAGGCACTGTCTATCTTACGACCCAATCTAGTGTAAACTGCCAAGAAGTGGGAGCTATTCTATCTGCTCAACTTTTTTTAGCTGAAGTTTTTTAAGCTTCTTCATGTATTTTTGCTTAAAAAAAAATTAAATAAAGGCAATTCTGTAAAATATCAGTCAAAAATTCTTTGATCATGGTACTGATTGAGTGATGTCACCAGTGGGTGTGTTTTAAAGTCTGAAACATTTTGATTGCCTTCTGAAATAATTGTAAATAAGCTGTAATGTACAGTAAGCATGTATATGTGTGTTTATATTTGCAGGCGTATGCTGTAGGCGGATACGACGGTCAGTCCTGCCTCAGTAACGTGGAGGTGTACGACTCCTTCTCTAACCGCTGGACGGAGGTGGCCCCTCTGAAGGAGGCTGTGAGCTCTCCAGCAGTGGCCAGCTGTGCTGGGAGGATGTTCGTCATCGGGGGAGAGCCGGACGAGAACAGCTGCACTGACAAGGTGAGAGTGAGACTGTACGCATGAGCTTTACTGAGTTTATATTAGACCAGATTAGACCACTTTACTCATAGATCATGTCACTAATATGTAAACACATTTAGCTATGCAGTGGTAAAGTGAGCACAGAGCAGTGCTGAAACTTCACCTGATCTCTCTCAACATTGAGAGTGTTTCCATGCACTTCTTTATCTGATTACTGCAGAACGTTAAAGAATGTTAGTAATCCAATTAATGTAATGACATAAACTTGGGTAATCAGAAAAAAAAAAACTTAGTGTTTATGTGAGGCATGCAGTAATCTGATTTTTGCTTTGCAAATTTACTTTGCAGCTTTATTTTAATTACATGGAGCTGCAATATGTCATACATATACTAGAACAGGGGTCAGCAACAAGACTAGTAGCTCTCCAGCCCAGAGGGTTGTTGAACCCAATTGCAGAACAGCTGATCTCAAAGCAGGTAAACCCAAGAAAAAATAAATAAATAAACACACCGCTCCTCGCGCAGAATCGAACCCGTGTCCTCAGGGTCGCTGTCCAATACACTACCGCTGCCCCGGCTAGTGATTTGTGACATGGCCGGGAAAAATCGCCCTTATAAAGTTGCACACAAAAACTGTTTTATCTCCATCTTGAGTCTGAAGAATACTTGCTGAAAATATCTGGGTACTGTTGATATTAGAATGCAAAGAACCAACAACAAATTACATATACGTTGCTCAAAATGTTTTATTATTCGTGCTCGACGGTATGTTGATATTTTTTAGCAGTCCATTTCACACTGGAGGTCTCCTTTAAAATCCTTTGAGTGCTAGCTCTTTTGCCATTCAGAGGCGAGTATATCAGCCTGTAGCCTGCTGCTAACCCCGGCTAGCACTGCTGAAGCTGCATTAGCATTAGCTGCGAACCGCGCTAAGCGCTAGCTAGTAGTATTGCAAACAGTGTGGGATACTTTTTAAATATTTTTTTAAAGATCTCTCACTACTGATGCATTTTGCCTGCAGGCACGTGTATTGTGACAAATATTATGTATTGTGATATAGTGTTATGGGGATATGATATTTTTACTATATTTACCAGCCCTTTTATAAACACACTGACTCATTTCAGTGGGTAGTTTGAATATGGTTATTGACTCACATCTCATCACATTCCATCACATTACAGCATATTTTCTGTAATCTGATTCTGCACACAGCAGCTGCCTTTGAGCTCTACAGCACTTGGTGGGAAGATGAAGAGAACATTGTTCAGCTTCTGTAGAAATGCAGAGTTAATAATAAATTGGGCTCTGTTATTACCGGATTAAACAGATGACTGGCAAGGAAATAAAAACACTTGATGAACTCCTGCTGTTCCAGCTCAATAAAAGAGTGACTTTTATACACACAATAGGGACTGGGTTGATGAAGGCGTCAGCTGTACCTTCAGCAAAATTAACCATAAGAAAAAACATTGGCTATGATTAAATGGGCAGTTGTTGGTGTGTAGATGGTGCAGTCTCTGGAGTACTCCCAGTGTGATGTTGGATAGCACAGGTGTCTGTTAGCTGATGTCTCAGAGCTGGAGATTTGTTTCCTTTATTTTTCTTCAAAAGTGGTTGCTGTCTAGTGATGCTGCATTTGTGGCAGTTGGAAAAGAGGCGGTGTCTGACTTCAGATGTATAGGAGGAGGCTTTCGCTTGTCCTGATCCTTGGAGACAGGGCGATAGGTGAAGTCCTAGTCAGTGGGTGGGTTAACTGGACCAACTGAACTGCTAATAAAAAGTTTTATTTGAGTAATAAAAAAAGGACCCAACATGTCTCCAAATAATGTAAAAATGACTATAATAAAAGTGAGTAAAAGTAAAAAAATATATACCGTATTTTTCGGACTATAAGGCGCACTTAAAAACTTTTAATTTTCACAAAAATTGACAGTGCGTCTTATAATACGGTGCGCCTTTTGTATGGATTTTACCCGTCAGGTTGTAAGGAGCAGTAAACACACACTCGGTGCAGCGTTATAGAGAGTTTCAGTGCTATACAGAGTCCAGAGCCGTGCAGCTCCGAGGCTGGAGCAGCAATAGCATTAGCTAGCTTATTCACTGTTCAGAGATCAGGATTATCTAAATTATCTAAAGTAAACACACACTCCGTGCAGAGCCGTGCCGCTCCGAGGCTGGAGCAGCAATAGCATTAGCTAGATGCTAACCGCTAAGCTAGCTAGCTTTTTCACTGTTCAGAGATCAGTATTATCTAAATTTAGTACTTTTAATACTGCTGGAGCAGTATTATTAGAGTTAGATGCTAATCGCTAAGCGTTCACCGTTCAGAGGTGAGTTATCAGCCTGTAAGTCTGTGCTGCTTTGCCTGGCTAGCATTAGCTAGATGCTAAGCGCTAACTCTCTCAGAGGTGAGTTTTATCAGCCTGTAATCTGCTTGTTTACCGTGTTAAAACAAGCTACGGGGGACGAATCGCTAGCTAATATCTCACTGTCTTACCAGAACACGCAGGATTACTCAGTGTAACGCTGTCGTTTAAGTTTGGGTTAACTTTACTAGTTTAGGGGACTAGCTAGCGTGCTAGCGGATAGCTATGCTAACGCTGGTGCAGCAAGCCTTAGTGGACATCTGGAAATCTAAGCTTACTGTAAATAAACTGAAGCACGTTACTCACCCAAATAAACAGTTTTCAGGAGAGGAATCTGTGTAGATTAATATCCAGCACTCGTTTGACTTTGAAAGAGCTAGATTTGTATACTGAGACGCTCCACCGGCAAGGTGGAGTATTTGCCCCCTTACATATTTTGACTAAATCAGGCTCTGGCCAACTTGCTGTAATAGATGGAACCAGGAATTCTGCTGTTTATCAGACAATCCATCTGTTTATGACCTCAAGCTCAGGTGTACTTGGGTTCTGCAGCAGGACAATGACCCAAAGCACACAAACAAGATGAAGGTTTTGGAGTGGCCTAGTCGAAGTCTGATTGAGATGCTGTGGATGATATGCTGTTAAACAGGTGTTTATTTGGAAAATCCTCCAATGTGTCTAAATTGAAACAATTCTGTAAAGACGAGTGGAACAAAATTCCTCCACAGAGATGTGAACGACTCATTACATTAATTGCAGTTTTTGTCGCTGCCAAGAGTGACACAACCAAGTTATTAGATTTAGAAGGCAAACAGGACTAGATTGTTTTGGATGTGTTTTTTCCTTTAATAAATAAAAAAACAAGATTTAAAAAAAAAAGAAAACGAAATCAGTAGGGGGACAAATACTTTTTCACACCACTGTATATATTGTAAAAATGTGTATATTGACCATAAAATGTTACATTAGGGAACAGCTTGGGAATGGCCACATCTGTAGAAGTTGTAAGGTGTTATTGTGTAAGTGAGGCTGAGCACTGGCCAGTGTGCTCATGGCAAGGCCATGTGAATTATCAGAGTATCAGTTTGGGACCTGATAGTGGGTACAGATTGATGGGACATTCTATTTCTGAAGATGTGTGGGCATTCCTTGATCCCCAGTGTAGAAAGCATTAGTGCACCCTCAGTGAACAGCATTAGTGCAGTGTGTGATAATGATTGTGACAAGCAACATCTGGCTAGAATTGTCCATGAGAACAGACAAGTGACTCTGACAAAAATCACATTCACATTTAATGCAGGAGGTTGCACACACGTATCTTCTTTAGTTAACAAGGGGCATGGGGCATTTTAGCAAAAGTCATGGGAGGTCAGGTTGTGTAAGAGGCATTTTATCCATTTTAACTGCTTTTTAATGAAGTGCATTACAAAGAAGTTAATCACAACAACTAAATGTCATTAACATAATTAATCTATAGAATCTGCCTTTAAACAGCAAATTCATGTTTATTTAAATGTACTTTTAGCAAAATAATAATAATAATAATATATATATATATATATATATATATATATATATATATATATATATATGCGCAGTTAACGCTCAAAGCAATGTATTAAGCAGTGTTGTTAGTAGTAAAACATCAATATCCTTCTTCACTGTAATGTATGGCATCAGCTGCCTTTTTGCTTAAAAACAATACATTGCTACTGAAAATAAGTTTGTATTTCTATTTTTGCTGTATTTCACTTTTTAACTTAACTGCATCAAATTCTAATGATAACCAAACTGTTGAACCAAAAGCAACAGCCAAGAAACACTGGCAAAATAATAAAGTACTTAATGCATTATTTTTTTAGAGCATGCATATAAACAAATATAAATTAAACAAAACAATTATACAAAAATCTTCACAATAAATAACAAAGAACAAAATATACATGCAATACAATGAAAGACACAACAAAACCACACAATACTTGTTCGTCAATTAAGAAGTAAATTACTACTAATATATATAAAATCTACATTTATTATAGAAAAAAAAAATTGCTATGGTTGCCAAGGACCACAAAATATAAATGGGTATATGCCATACCCATGCTTTTTTAATACAGCATCTAGTTAACGTGCGTGCATGTATGGTTTTATAATTCCAGTTAAACCATTCTTTTGTTATCGGCTGCGGTTCTAACGTTTACCCCCCTGCTAGCTTCCACACACAGCTGCTCTTTCCCAACCCCTTTCACCTTTCCTCCCAATGAAGAGCCCCACACACACCCAGCCGAGTGGAACCTCACCGCTCCATTCAGCATCACCGTGCTGTTCAAACAAACCCCCGTCTGTCTGAACCGCTCTTTATCAGCTCCAGATCCTGCTGTCATTAGGATATTATTACCAACGCTAGTTAGGTAGAAGAGGCAGATGGTGAGCGCGTAGCTCCTGAGCTGCTTTTCAGTAGAAACGTTTCTTGTTTTGAGGATTCAGTCTAAAACAGATCTTCACAGATTGGATTAAATCATTTAACATGGCTATATTGTGTCTATATTGAGTTTGAAATTATTTTCATGATTGAAAGAAGAAATAAAAACAGCACTTAAAGCAACAAATCAGTGTGAAGTCTTTTGCAGCCTCCAACAGGTTTTTTTTCATTGCCCTTTATTTATCTCCATCCATATTCATATCAAATCTGACCAGGATGCCTTTTCCTGCTAAAGAAAATCATTCCCACAGCATGATGCTGCCACCACCATGTTTCACAGGGCGATGAGCAAAGTTACTTTTCCTCCACACATAGAGTTTTGCATTTAGGCCAAAAAGTTGAACTTTGGTCTCATCTGATCACAAAATGTCCTTACACATGTTTGCTGTATTTCCTACATGGTTTGTGGCTACAAACTGCAAACGACAATTCTTATGTCTTACTTTTAACAATAGTTTTCTTGTATACTCTCTTTCAAAAAGGCCAGATTGGTGAAGTGCGCGACTTATAGATTCTCTCACCTGAGCTGTGAATTTCTGCAGCTCCTCCAGAGTGACCATGGGCCTCTTGCTGCTTCTCTGATTAGTGCTCTTCTTACTCGATCTGTCAGTTTGGGTGAATGGGCATGTCTTGGCAGGTCTGCAGTTGTAGAATACTTGTTCTTTCATTTTTAGATGATGGATTGAACAGTGCTCGTTGGGATGCTTAAAGCTTGGGATGTGTTTTTATAACCTGACCCTGCTTTTAACTTTTTCACAACTTTATCTCTGACCTGTCTGGTGAGTTCTTCCTTGGTCTTCATGATGCTGTTTGTTTAATAGTGTTCTCTAACAAACCACTGAGGCCTTCACACAACAGCTGTATTTATACTGAGACTAATTTACACACAGTTGGATTCACACTTTTTTTACTTCACAATTATGTGCTACTTTGTGTTGGTCTAACACTAAAAATACATACAATAAAATACATTTAAATTTGTGGTAGTAAGGTGACAAAATGTGAAAAAGTTCAAAGGGTATGAACACTTTTCCAAACCACTGTAACTGTAACGTATTGTAGAGTTTGACATTTTAAAGGTTTGCCAAAGTAATCCCTTGCCGATTAAACAGCTGATAGAACCCTAATTGGCAGTACTCCCCACTGCTACTCTCTAGAATGGTAGAGACAGTAAACGCATTGTAAAACCCCTCACAGTCGTTATTTTCCTGAATATTGGCTTTATCTGTGAAGTCGGTTGGGCCATCTGCTCTGCTGGCTGAGCTCAGTGGCGCTGGCTGGTGGAAAGAGCTGCTAATCAGTGGGAATCTTTCTCTGTAACCAGAGCTCTTCACATCACACTTAAGCCCAGTGGCTAACAGAAACCGGCATATGGGGTGTGGTGGGGGTGTGTAGATGTGTGATTGATAACCTGGACAGCAGATGGGATTTTTTTTGGATTGTCTTTTTCAGGGATCAAATAACGCCTCCCACACTGGGTCCTCTCAGCCTTTAGTAACGTCTCACACGTGGACTCTCCTGTTTCACCTCTGATCTAATTTCTGCATTCTTTACCAGCCATCTGCTGCAAAGATAGAGAGAAAGACAGAGCACAGTGAAGTGAGAGGGATAGAGAAGAATAGAGAGATAGAGGGGGTAAGAAGGTGAAATAGAATGAGAAGAGAGGTGGACCAATCAGTGTTTATGGGGAAGGTACACAGATTGTCTTTCAATTAGATTGGTTGATCGCTGATACCATTGACCTTTAACTTGATAGTGCATCATCGTGCAGGGATTCTGCAATGTTCAGCATCTTCTCTCAACATGAATTGTAAGCAAGCTAGTGATGTTAGACAAGCCGGTGTGTTATCGCAGAGATAGTAGTGTTCGACAAGGCTGGTATCCAGTACGCTATCACTGTAGTAGTTATGTCAGAGAAGGCCGGTAGGGTAGTGTGTTATCGCAGAGGTAGTACCGTGTTTTTCCCACCATAAGGCGCACTTAAAATATGTGCATGAATTTTACCAGTCAGGTTATTAGTAGCAGCAAAGCCAGTCTGCTGAAGTACAGCGTTATAGTTTATTTCTGTCGTTTAGTTCTCCAGCACCGAGACTCGAGACTAAGGCAGTATGTATTAGCATTAGCTACTAACCGTGCTAAGCGCTAGCTCTTTTGCCTTTCAAAGGTGAGTATTATCGGCCTGTAGCCTGCTGTTTACCCTGGCTACCCCTGCTGGAGCAGCATTAGCATTACTTGCTAACCGCACTTACTGCTAGCTTTTTTCCCATTCAGAGGTGAGAATTATGGACCTGTAGCCTGCTGCTTACCCTGGCTAGCACTGCTAGAGCAGCATTAGCATTACCTGCTAACTGCGCCTACTGCTAGCTCTTTTGCCGTTCACAGGTGAGAATTATCAACCTGTAGCCTGCTGCTAACCCGGCTAGCACTGCTGGAGCAGCATTAGCAGTTACCGCGCTAAGCGCTAGTTAGCTCTTTTGCCATTCAGAGTTGAGTAAAGTGGACTGTACCCTTTCTGTTAACCATGTTAAAACAAGCTACGCCCCCACTGGGGGGGATGTTTGGGTGGGTGTGTTGCCGGGGGATTGTGGGGGGTCGGACAAACCGCTTGGCCGTGTGGAGAGTGGCGTCGCACGTGCAGCCTTCGCTCACCCCGCGGCATTCATAACATTTTTGTATTCCCAAAGCATACTTAAAAGTATACTTTTATATACTACAATTGTGCCAATTTAATCCCAAAAAGTATTGAAAAAATCACACTTACAAGTACATTGGTTGCTGGTGTGCTGTCAATGTAGTAGCGATGTTGGACGAAGCTGGTTGCCGGTATAGTATTGCTGAATTGGTTGTAATGTTGAATGAGGCCTCTTCTAGTCCTAAAGAGTGAAAGAAATAAAAAGAAGAGAGAGAGAAGAGGGAGAGGAAAGAGTGAGGAACTGAAGGGAGGGGTGTGTTGGCATTTTCCACTGTAGAGATAGCGTTTTGTTTACAGCACTCAGAGATCACATCTACAGAATGTTGTTATTTTTATTTTTTTTTTTAGCAGAATTCCTGCTGCTCGTATGTAAGGCTATTGTCTGCCACCCCACTTTCGTCTAACAATGTAATGTTTGTCATATAATATAGCTCATATGAGTCTTTGTGTGCCAATATTTCCAGTTAATGGAATGTGTCCATACGATATCTTGAATTTTTTCTCAGTGTGGTTGTTTGTATAAAGTTTCATCTCTTTTGACACCTCAGTTTCCCACAGGAATCCCACACTAGTTTATAGTAACGCTGATGGACTCTTTCCTTTCTCAGGAACGGATTGGATTCTCTTTAATCTTTTCTGTTTTTGTGCCCTGGGGGCAGCTTTACTGTACACAGGCTTTTCAGAAGAATTCTTCCAAAGAAGAGCAGTTCAGCTTTTCAAATATGCTCAACAGTATTTTCTTACCCAGCTGTATACAAACTTCTAGTTACAGTGGCTGGCAAAAGCTTTTCACTTTTTGACACCTTACAATAACTTAATTGTGGAAAACTGGAACGAAAATTATACATAGTTTTCAAAATTTTAATCAAATAAAAATCTGAAAAGTGTGACATGCAAAAGTATTCAGCCCTCCTATAACAATACAGTCATTTGAAAAAGTTTGGCCACCCCTATTATTCTTAATCATTTTAGTTGTAAATATTTGGGTGTTTGCAACAGTCATTTCAGTTTGATATATCTAATAACAAAAGCACACTTCAGGCGACTCTGTTTGTGGCGTGCTTGCAGAAATGGCTTCTTTCGCATCACTCTCCCATACAGCTTCTCCTTGTGCAAAGTGCGCTGTATTGTTGACCGATACACAGTGACACCATCTGCAGCAAGATGATGCTGCAGCTCTTTGGAGGTGGTCTGTGGATTGTCCTTGACTGTTCTCACCATTCTTCTTCTCTGCCTTTCTGATATTTTTCTTGGCCTGCCACTTCTGGGCTTAACAAGAACTGTCCCTGTGGTCTTCCATTCCCTTACTACTCACAGTGGAAACTGACAGGTTAAATCTCTGAGACAACTTTTTGTATCCTTCCCCTGAACAACTATGTTGAACAATCTTTGTTTTTAGATCATTTGAGAGTTGTTTTGATGAGCCCATGATGCCACTCTTCAGAGGAGATTTAAATAGGAGGACAACTTGCAATTGGCCACCTTAAATACCTTTTCTCATGCTTGGATACACCTGGTTATGAAGTTCAAAGCTCAATGAGGTTACCAAACCAATTTTGTGCTTCAGTAAGTCAGTAAAAAGTAGTTAGGAGTATTCAAATCAATAAAATGATAAGGGTGCCCATACTTTTGGTTCTTTAATGCATATTGCACATTTTCTGTTACAATAAACTCTCCTTCCATCACATAAGCATCCCCTTCCCAGTCTTAAGTCTTTTACAGCCTCCAACAGGTTTTCTTCCAGGATTAGCTCCATCCATCTTTCCACCAACACTGTCCAGCTTTTCTGTCCTTGCTGAAGAAAAGCATCACCACAGCATGATGCTGCCACCACCACGTTTCACAGTGTTACTTTTCCACCACACATAGCGCTTTGCGTTTAGACCAAAATGTTCAACTTTTGTCTTATCTGACCACAGCACCTTCTTCCACGTTTGTTGTGTTTTCTACATGGCTTACTGTTAACAGCACTTCTTATGTCGTTTTTTTTTTCAACGAAGAGTTGGGTATGGAACTATACATTTATCATGTGGCATCCTGCGGCACATTTACTCACAGTTGTTGCAGCTGGGCTTTTAGATCCTGCGCTACATTCATAGTTAGCCAGCAGGTCCCTTAAATACTTGATGTAGGCAATTAATCTGGTGACTGTGCAAGGAAGTGACAAGGAAGTGTCGCAATATGGTGGAGACCGTCCTGCTGTGTGTGGGTGAGCATAATCCTACTGATAAAATGTCAGTTGGAAGCCTTGGCTTCAGAAGCAACAAATGTTTTGAACATATCGCTCGTATCACTACTAGGGGTTACCAACTGCAAGAATTGACCCTCCTGCAAGACCAGGGGTCGGCAGTTCAGTTTGGCCGGGGGGCAGATATTTTTCAAGCCATTTTATATGGCTGGCCACAAAAAAAATCTGTTTTGGAAAATGAAGTGTAATGGAGTGCTACAGACTATTAGCTATCCAGCCCAGAGGGTTGTTGAACACAATTGAAGAACAGTTGATCTCAAAGCAGGTAAAAAATAAATAAATAAACACACTGCTCCTCATGAGAGATCAAACCCTTGTCCAATACAGTATGCCCTGGCTAGTGAATTGGGACATGGCTGGGAAAAAATGATAGATAGTGAGATAAGGAGCCCAAGAACAGGCGGAAACTAAAGCCATGCCAAGCGTGACAGAGAGACAGGGGAGGGATTTAAACAAAAGCTCGCCAGAGAAGTTTTTTTTTAATTTTTTTTTTATTATCATTCATAATAGTTCAAACAAACTCACAGGCCCTGTGCTAGACCATACTAGTTCCGGAACGTTGGAGTAATTCAACATTCCACCTGGCATTGCAGGTCCTGCGATTCTTGTGCATTCATACACATTGATAACTGATTTTATTTTGTATAGCTGTATAGAGTCAGTTGCTGATTTGGTGATACGTTTTTGTGTGACCTACAGGTGCAGTGCTATGACCCAGAGACAGACAGCTGGTTGCTAAGAGCCAATGTTCCAATCTCCAAGCGTAACATCGCGGCCGTGTCACTCAACAACCTGGTGTATGTGTGTGGAGGCCTGACCAAGTCCATCTACTGCTACGACCCAGCACAGGACTTCTGGATGCCAGTTGTCAACACCTTCAGCAGACAGGTAAATCCTGCTCACTCAACTATCAGGTGCCGGTCACCTGATATCAGGTTTCCTGCTCTAATACACCTTGATAATGATCTAATTACATTGGAATTCAGAAGAACCACGCTTTTCCAAAGCAGGGTTACAGCTAATTTAAGCTCATTGCTAATTACAGATACACTATATACCGAGCCTTCTGTTCCATTTTGCATTTATTTCCTTCATTTTTGCACTATAGGACTGTGTTTTTTTTTTGTCCTTAATGGCATTTTTCCCCTTACATTATTACTATAACTTTTATACTTTAAGTAGTTTTAAAAGCAGTATTTTTACACTTTTTAATACTTAAATAAGTATTTTAAACCCTAGAATCTATACTTCTGTCTGAGTAATGAATGTTATCACTTCTGATACCTTTGCTTAAGGCGGACAGATGCAGTTCATAGAGGTCTTGGTGGCAAATATCACAGGACACTTTCAGAAGTCTTGTATTGAATGTCGAATAGTTAGATGTTTTGTGGAGGCAGAAGAGGAAACCTATTCAACATTAGGCAGGGGGTATTAATGTTATGGCTGATTGATTTAGGTCATACTCAATTTACATTAATCAATCAATCAATCTTTATTTTGATTCGGAAGCACATTGAGAGCAGCCCTAATTTTTTATGTAACCGAGCATTTACAAATACAGGGACTGACATGACAAAAAAAAAAAAAAACGAATTTAATCATTTTAAAATAACAGTAAATAAAAGAGAGAATAGATAAAAAAATAAAAATAGAATTAAAAAATAAATAAAAATTATAATAAAACTTGGTTTAATTGAAAATAAATTAAGAACAAAAAGAAAATAAGATTAATATGAGAAAAAACTGTTCAGATTAAGCTACAACTAACTTTTACATAATACAATAAAAATGTAAATAAATAAATGAACTAAAAAAATTAAAACAATAATAATAATAAAAATATCTAAATAATAAATAATAAAATCTAAATAAGTTAAAAGGAAATATTACAAAACTATTTAAAAATATATACAAAAATAAATAAATAATAATAATAATAATAATAATAAATAAACATGGCATAAAAATCACTACTTTAAAAACACCACAGAACTTTTTTTTATATGCAAACATAAGTCACTTAAAGGCGAGTGTGTGAGGGATTAGCATGCTAATTTGCAACATTTAGCATTGCTGACATGCTCAGTTTCCTCATGGTTTGTGTGTGTTTAGGAGTGCTGCGGGATGTCTGTGTGTAACGGAAAGATCTTCATCCTGGGCGGGCGAGGAGAGAACGGCGAAGCCTCTGATAGCATTGTGTGCTATGACCCCGCCTCCGGCATCATCACAGGCGTGGCTGCTATGCCCCGCCCCATCTCCTATCACGGCTGCATCACCATACATCGCTTCAATGAGAAACTGCATCGGACCTGAGATTGCACTTTCACACACATGTATGCATACACACACACACACACAAATGTATCACTGGCTAGATTAAACAACAATGGAACATTAAGCGGAACTATACTTCACTAGCCCATTGGATCACTCGGACCACTTAGATGGTCACTGGTGATAATGGGGTGTTCCTTAGACTGGAGGTATTTTTTGTAGCATTTTTCTATTATATTGTGAGTGCCCACTACTCTGGATACTTCTGTCTCTCTCTCTGTATTTCTCTCTTTCTATGTTTGTATTTTCATAGAGTTTTTTTTTTTTTGCCATACCAAAAGAAATTTGGACACATGTCACACAAGACATTAGCTTTAACCCTATTATTATTAGCATTATTTTTTTGCATTTTAGAATAGTGTTAAATATCTTATTTTACAGACTGTAAGGTGCATGGAATCATAAGGCGCACTATTGATAAACGTCTATTTTCTGGTCTATTTTCATACATAAGGAACACCGGATTATAAGGCAAATTTTAAGCGACAATAGTAAGGAACAGGGGTGTCACAATGTTTCCCTCCTAATCCAGCAAGTCTCAAAATAATTAAACAAAACAATAAGTAAACAAAATCATTTTTAATTCTTAAAAAAAAACCTTTTCTTTCAAAGTTAATCTACACAGATTTCTCTCCTGAAAACTGTTTATTTGGGTGAGTAAAGCACTTTCGTTTATTTACAGTAAGCATAGATTTCCAATATTTTAGCACGGTTAGCAGAAGTGCTAGCGCTTAGCACTAGTAAATGCCGCCTGACAGCACCACACTGAGTAACCCTCTGGTAAGCCAGGGTGCTATCAGCTAGCGCTTCATCTCGAGTAGCTTGTTTAAACACAGAAAACACACAGACTACAGTTCAATATACTCACCTCTGAATGGGGAAAGAGCTATCGCTGTGGTTAGTGGCTAATGCTAATACTGCTCCTGTATACTCCTGTGTAACGCTGTACTTTAGCGGAGTGGGTTTATTGCTCCTTACAACCTGACTGGTAGAATTTATACATAAGGTGCACCGGATTATAAGACACACTGACAATTTCTGTGAAAATGGATTTTAAGTGCGCCTTTTAGTGCGAAAAATGTTAAATATAAACTTTAAAAGGGATTCATCTTACAAAAGAATTGGCAGAATTGACAATCCACTAAATATCTACAAAATCCATAAAATCTACAAAATAGGTAGTGATTTGTTGAGAACCTTCTCATTAAACAGCAATGAAGACCGCTATGAGCTTCATACAAAGCCAAATACCACATGTTTCTTTCTAAATTTCATTAGACAGCTAAACATGCTTGGAGGAGAGCATTAATCACTGGTTATATGTGGAATTAACAGCCTCCCAGACTGGCTAGCATTATGCTGTGTAATGCTTTGGGCAGTTTTTGCAGTGATGCCATTCGTTCATGGCTGAAGTAATTATCTCATATCATTACTTATTGTCCTAAGAAACAGCTTTGATATGTGTCCAAATTTTTGACTGGTATTTTACAGTAAATTTGCATATATGTATTCAGTTTCTTTTTCTTTTCTTTTTTACCATCTCTGGATCAAAGCATGCATACTTGTGTAAAGATAAGGCAGGACGCTACGCCGCTGGTTACATTCTCATCACTCCACACATCACACTCAGGCTCGGCTTTCGCATCGCTTCCACAGAACAGCAGGAATGAATCAGCAGCTTTTAATTGGACGCTTTGCAGTGATGCGGTCATGTGCTTAAACTTGTTTGATTTGAGACATATTTAGAGTGTTTAAGGGTGTTTGCTATATGATTTCTTCTTATTTAACTGTTATTTTTAAATTTTTGTTAAATTTACCACATTTTTTCATGTAGTTTGTTTTTGGTTTTAATCGCAAATTGTGTAAAATATTTGTCTCTTTTATTATCTGTCTTTCATCTTTTTGAACTTTTGTTCTGTTTTGATATTATCGTAAATTATTTGTAATTTGTAATCATTATTTTTCCTTAATTTTTTATAATTTTAATGTTTTTTTTTTATACGTGTTTTATAATATTTTAATATTATATCATGTCATATATAATAGCAGCACATATAGTGCACATTCTGTAGCCTGTAGACAAAAGTAGATTAACTTACTTTAGACTTTTTTAGCGTTTTATATATGGATTTATTATAGTTTTGTAGTTTTATCATGATTTAGGTGGACTTTCATGTTTCTTGTGTTGGACACATTGAACTGTACTGAACTTGTGTCCACCCCCAGACTGACTGACAGGTTTGAAAAAGCTGGTCAGTAACGAATCAGGAGCCTCCGCTGGTTTTGCCATAAACGATATTGCTGTGAATCTTCGTTTTATTTAATTTTTTGCTGTTTTATTTTAATTTAAGTGGAACTATGTTATTGCTACATACATATAACCATCGTGCCTTTCTGTTTGTTGTTTTAAAACAGAGCCCCAGTCATGCACTTAATGTAATGTTAATATGTATGTTATCATTAGTGCTATGATATACAGTATATCTCAGTGTTTCACGTTATGTTTGTTTTATTATACTTTAGTACTCTTTTTTTTTGGTATTTGTATTGGAAATGGCTTTGTATGTGCCTTTTTGTTGTATATGCCTCACACAAATAAGGCAACAGTGCAGTTTCAGGAATGCAGTTTCAGTTTTTTAGACCCCTGCTGATCTTACAAAAATACAAAATATGTATGCATTTAAAGCAAAATTTAATTTCAATTTTTTTACATTTTACTCCCGATTTAGCTAGGCCAATTGTCCCACCTGTTTAGCAGTATATCCCCCATCACAGGTGATGCCACAACACCAGGAGGGTAAAGACCAGCACATGCCTCCTCCGATACATGTGAAGTCAGACTCCGCCTCTTTTCAAACTGCTGCTGATGCAGCATTGCTGAGTAGCATCACAGTGCACTCGGAGGAAAGCGCAGCAACTTGGTTCTGATACATCAGCTCACAGACGCCCTGTGCTGATCGACATCACCCAGAGAGAGCAAGGCCAATTGTGCTCTCTCAGGGCATGACCGGGATTCGAACCAGAGATCTCACCGATCATAGTGGCAGTGTTTTAGACCGGTGGACCACTCGGTGCCCAAGAAACATATTTAAAAATCACTGATAAAATCTGATAAAAAACACCACAAGCAGTTCATCATGTTATAGTAACCCAATGATGCACAAAACCCCTTTTTTTTGGGTTGTCATGGCTACTGCGCCTGCGCACATCTCCACCAGCATGATTAGCATGCTCAGTTTGTTCCGCTATACACAACCATCAAGTTGATTTAGAGTTTAGATTCCCTGCCTAAGTCGATGCCCAACCCGAACATGCTGTGTGTAACAGTTTTCTTAAGGTCTATGCTTCTTCAGTATTGCACTGTTCATTAACATCATTCTAAACAGATTTTACTCATTCAGACAACTTGGAACTGTAGTTACAATTAGTAACTAGCTACTTGATGAAAAATGTGGGGTTTAAATCGGGCTCGAGCTCATATTATGCGGCGGGCTGGGTTGGGTTGGGTTTGGACAGAACCAGCACGGGTTTGGATCAGGCTGGATTTTTTTGGGGGCTCCCCCAAACCCAAACTGTCCTGTTTTGCCTGTAAAATCAGTGTTTTACGTCTTTACTGAACGCTGGAGTGCTGGAGTGTCGAGACGGTTGTCACCGAAGCTCAGCAGCAGCTTGATTTATCTGTAGTAATCAGATAGATTCAGACGAGAATGTTGGCACAGGGTTTTGTAGAACAATTCATTTATTTGAACAATTTCCCCCAGAGCATATTCCTGCCCGCTCTGCGCTGTAAATCTGAGTGCCTTATTTCAGCTCCATTATTGCCTTTCGTTTGTTGTTTTGCTCATCACTTGTCACATCCAGCAGGGTCTTTTCTGATCTTGCGTGAAATGATTTACGATGTGACTGATTTAAAATGTTGTGAACAATGGGCTCTTGGTGTAAAACGAAGCCATATGTGAGATTCTAGTTAGAACTGAGTTGCGACTGAAATATATAGTCATGTGTTGAGATTATAGTGATACATGATGCAGTCAATCCTCGCAATATATTATTATGTCATGGTGAATACATACGCCTCCATTGTTTTGATCAGATGAATTTCCTGATTCATCCAAACCCTATTAGAAACCCATATCTGGGTCTAAGGTGTTGTTTAAGTTAAATAAAGGGTTTAAGTGGTTTGTTTGCATATTGTGGCCTTATATAAACTATATATATAGTCCAATTATAGTTCTATAGACCTGTAACAAAAAGCCAAATGTGTCTATAACACAGTTGTGTGCAAACGTTTGAGCAACCCATGTCAAATTACATGTTGTTGGAGACAATTATGCAAACTTTAATGCACAATTATTGTTCATTTGCTGCATTTATCGTATATTGTTTAAAATTGTGTAAATTTAATTTAGTTTTAAGCTTGTTTGTAGAAGTTGTGTTAACTCTTCACATTACTAAATCCACAAATCAGGGCTCTAAATGCCACAGAGGACTAGGATGCTAAGTTTGAATCCTGGGTTATGCTGCTTCTGCATCAGCAGCCAGAGTCCGAGAGAGAGCACAATTGACAATACTCTCCCTAGGTGGGTACAGTAGATGGCACTCTTTCCCCCATTATTTCCCAGTCAAGTCATCAGTGTGATGCTAGTCAACACAGGCATCTGTTAGCTGATGTAGCAAAGCTGTAAATCTGGCACTTTCCTGCTTGGGTTCAATGGGACTCATTTCTGGCCACTATAGAGCGCTCCAGCTTTTTGCTTCCATGCATATCTGGGGGCTTTTTGAAGTTAGAAATGTTTTGGGTCATTGTCCTGCTGGAAGACCCTTGACCTAGGATGCAAACTCAACTTTCTGACACTGTGCTCTACATTGTGACCCAAAATCTTCTTTGGTAATGTTCAGATTTCATGCTGCCTTGCCCACAGTCAAGGCAACCAGTGCCAGAGGCAGCAAAACGGCCCCAAAAAATATTTGAACCTCCAACACATTTGACTGTAGGTACTTTGTTCTTTTCTTTGTAGGCCTCATTGCATTTTTGGAAAACAGTAGAATGATGAGCTTGAATGATACCAAGAAGCTCTATCTTGGTCTCATCTGTCCAAAAGTTGCAAGTTATGAGGAACGAAGACTAAACAACAAATGTAAATCAATAGTTGATTCTTTAATGTACAATAAGCAACTACAGGTTCAATACAATGTACAACATTTTACATTCATATTTGTTTCTAAAAGCAAAGCAACAAAATCTTTACCTCCGCCTGTAGGAGAGAATGGGATTTCAACGAGTATTCATGTGAAACCTTTTGAATGGCAGGATCCTTTTACGTTAGTGCGTATACTGTATACGCTGTATGTACAGTACATACACATAGTATACACACTAGTGCATGCAAGAATGAACTGTTTTTAATGTTTTATTGTGTTTTTGTATTCTTTTAGCAATGCATTTCTGTATATTGCTTGCGGAGCTGTTGTTAGTAAAGTCTCAATAAAGTTTTTTTTTAAGCTAACGTCGTACGTTTATGTTCATTTGAATTTTACACCCACAGGACGTAGTCTGTTAGGCCTGGGGCGAGCAGATGACAGGATGACAGAAAGATGTTAAATAGCTGGCAAACTGTCATGACATAAGCGTGAATGAGGCTCTGCTGTTCTGAGGAACAGCATGTTAAGGATTCCTCGCTGGCAGTCAGAACCGCACGCTGGTTGAGGAATTTAGCGATGCAGATGATTACAGTTGTGGTTTTTTTTTTGCTCAGATGCCTCAAATGCCAGGGCTTTACTGTAAACAACGCAAAGCTGTACTTATCTTCACTGCTTACATTTGTAGCTTAGTGCAATTTAAACGACAACATTTACCGTATTTTTTGCACCATATGATGCATTTAAAGCCTTTAATTTTCCCAAAAATCATCAGTGCCCCTTATAATCCTGTGAGCCTAGTCAGGTATTATTTAGTCCAGTCCATAAATACTCTCATGGACCCAAAAAAACATACCTCACATTGCTGCAAAACTCATTCAGCCTGTAGTTATGTCTTACGCAAATACAGTGTTAAATCAAATACCGTGTAAAATCAATCACTTCTTATAACCATCAACAAGTTTTTTACACCTCTCAACTTAATTTTTGACCACCCTTCTACTATTACCTACAGCAATGCTAAGATCTATTCACAGATATTTTATGGGATTAAGATTTAGACTCATAGATGGCCACTTCAGAACGCTCCAGCGCTTTGTCTTCATCCATCTCTGGGTGATTTTGAAGTATCTTTTGGGTCATTGTCCTGCTGGAAGACCCATGAGCTAGGATGAAAACACAATTTTCTGACACTGGTCCCTACATTGCGACCCAAAATCCACCCAATGCCAAAGGTATCAAAACTTCTCCAAAACATCTTTGAATTTCCACCATATTTGACTGTAGAAACTGGGCTGTTCTCTATGCAGGCCTTATTCTGTTTTCTGTAAACAGTAGAATGATGTGCTTTCCCAAAAAGTTCTATCTTGTCTCATCTTGCCACAATTTGGCACACTGTAGTCTAGCTTTTTTTATCTCTATGTTTCAGCAGTGGGCTCCTCCTGGGTCTTTTGTCATAGAGTTTATTTTATTCAAATATTGACAGATAGTTTGAACTGACACTGATGCACCCTGAGCCTGCAGATTGGATTTCTGAGGTTGTTGACCGCAAGACATGCCCCTAAAAAAAACTCTACAAAGACATTCTCCCCAGTAGAATGAGGGAGAGGGGCGTCATTAAAAGAAGCATGCTTGCACGCCAACAAAGCCGTCTGTCAGCCAGCCACTGTTGTCTTTGTTTGCATCGATGTCATAAACAAGAAAACTGGACTGACCTTAGATGAAACCTTGTTCTGTTCAAGATTTGATGATGGTGCTTCAATCCAGCCTTTGCTGCCACAGCTAAAGGTGTAATGATCTTACATTTTATGACACGATTAGGGAGAAAACCATGGAATTCCAAATGAAACACGTTATACACTGCCTGGCCAAAAAAACGTCTCCACCTGGATTTAAGTAAGTAAATGATGTGGGGTTGATGCTGCAGTTGGTCTGCAGGTCTAGGTTCAGCAACAGTATGTGCTGAAAGAATGAGGTCAGCTGACTACCTGAATATACTGAATACAGACCAGGTTATTCCATCAATAATTTTTTTTATCTGATGATCAACCAAATTTTAGAGTGTGAGCTTTTTTTTTTTTTGATTGGTGACTTTTTTTTGGTCAGACATTATGGTGCCTGGCCAGTGTAGTGTGAAAACTAACATGCAAAAACAGCCTGTTTTGAATACATTATGTTCACAATGTTGCACCCATTTACATATAAACAGTCATACATACCGAGAGAATCTGTATTTCCGCCCAGACGGCTTTTGAATGAAGCACAACACAAGGCAGCCAATCAGAACAGTAATAATTTAGATGCAGTATATCATATACTCAATTTAGGCTCATACTGTATTTAATTATTAATGATTTGAAACAAAATACCCACATGTAACAATACATCCACAGCTGTCTGTTTGATTATTGTTTGCATATTCTCATTTTAAAATAAAATGATGCATTAAATATAAAAAAGTTAAATGACTTACTTATAAAAATTCCTCACTATGTTGAGTAGAATTTACTTTTTCTTCAACAGTTTTGTTATTCTGCTGTAACTGAGAATGATTTCAGTCACTTGCCAAACCAAGTTTGTTTGCTAAATGTAGCTAATACAGATTTTTGCATACAGATTGTTGTGTGGTGTGATTCATCATATGGTGTGACATTCAGAATAAAAAAAAATATATATATATAAAGATTTTGAGTATTTATCCTAAACTCTTCAATGTGACATATGGGGAATAGTGCCAGCAAAGGTTACAAGAATTTTGGTACTTTTATAACAAGGTATTCCCACAATAATTTGAAGTATATTAAAATAATTCGATTAAATGTTTTCCTTTTTGTGTAGATAATGAACAATAATGCAAAATTAACATATTTGCATGTGAACAATGCTATACTTTTATATATTAATGATAAAGAATCAGGATAAATTGACTTACATTATCACATTATAGCCATTTTTAATTTAATACACAATAACATTACTGTCACACCATATGACAATTGTAGTTACTAAGACCGTAAACTAGTAATAAATAAATGTAAATTTCAAGAAAAAAATCTCCAAGACCATGTATAGATTTGGAAAGATAAGCGATGATAGAAATATAACCCAGTGATTTCCGTGATGGATTTTTTATTATTTTTTTTTTTTACATTTTTTCAGCCAAATATGTCAACCACATATATATAAAACACTATACTATATAAATATATAAGTATTTAAAAGATAACTGTGACATAACACTGTACATAACATTGGATAAATGTTTTTTTTTTTTTTTCGGAGACAATATTCACTGAGTTGTTGTCATACTCTTTTGGCTGAATATTTTGCTAGAGTAAGGGGATTTTTCTCTAGTCTTTGAACACATTACCTCTAAACACAAACATTTCTGTATAAAAAAATAAAAATAACTTTCACTTGCAACATACCTGCACACAGATATCAGTCATCAATACAGCATGATTTCAGCAGCTGCACATTTGCACACTCTAAAGGACAAATAGACATATATTTAGCGGTGAATGCTAACATGTTTAACCATGTGTAGTATGGGCTAGTTACTAGCTGCTAGCGTAGCATTAAAATGCTAGCGTCAGAGAAAATGGTTTAATAGGCATCTAAAATGCTTCTAAGTCAGTTTAACAGTGCTGGCTAGTTAAAGTTACTGATAAACAATAAATAAGTCGAGAATTCTGAAGTTATATGTCCATAGTTTACTTCATAAATGTGCTTATTGTGTAACAAGTTATTGTGTGACAATAAGCACAATCTATTTCACATTTATAAAGTAAACTATGGACATATAACTTCAGAATTCTTGATTATTTGTTGTTTATCAGCAACTTTAAATAGCCAATTCAATTCAATTCAATTCAATTTTATTTATATAGCGCTTTTTACAACAAAGGTTGTCACAAAGCCGCTTTACAGGAAAAACAGGTCCACGCCTCTTATGAGCAGCACCACAGAGATGCCAATTTTATGGTGACACAGTGGCAAGGAAAAACTCCCTTTAAGAGGAAGAAACCTTGGAAGGAACCAAGACTCAGTCCGAGGAACCCATCCTACTCGGGTTGACCCGCTCAGTACAAACAAACAACAAACAAATAACAGAACAAAAACAGTACAGAGAATTAATGTGAACTATGGCTAATATAACAGGTACTAATTTATGAATATAAGAATGTGATGGGCACAAACTATAGAGCTATGGCTAATACAGAAACAGATACTGAGTGTGTTAATGGTAATCAGTGCAGGGTTGCAGAGCCGGAGAACAACACAGCGGGCAGTGGAGAGCCAGGCTGGGAAGATCAGGAACAGGGCATCTCCATACATGTAAAAGAGATAGATAGAGAAAACAGAAAGGAAAGGAAGAGAGAAAAAAAAAGCAGAAGTTAGAAGGGTTGTGAAATAATTCTGATGAGTAGAAGGACAGGGCTGATTCCTGAAAGCTGGAACCACAGACGGACACATCCAGGGAGACCGGCCGGCCAGGCGTCTCAGCACATGTGAGAAAGATAGAGAGAGAGAACAGAGAGGGGAGGGAAGAAAAAGGGGTTAGAATGGTTTTATAAAACTCTGCTGGAGTGGGATGGGCACTGGTAGCAGCAGCTCAGGACATGGGGAGAGAAAGAGAAAGCAGATGATTAGGACAGGGTTTATATATGCTGGATAAGCTGTAAGAGGAAGAAAATTGTAATGAGACATTACTTAAAAGTTTGAGCAAATAGAAATGTTTTGAGTCTAGATTTAAAGATTGAGAGTGTGTCTGAGTCCCGTATATTAATAGGGAGGCTATTCCAAAGTTGGGGAGCTTTATAAAAGAACGCTCTTCCTCCTGTATAGTTTTTTCTAATACGCGGGACTAATAACAGGCCAGCGTCTTGGGAGCAGAGTGAACGCGGCAGATTGTAAGGAGTAAGGAGTTCCTGTAGATAATGCCGGGCCAGACCATTGAGGGATTTATACGTCAGGAGAAGTATTTTATAATCTATACGAAATCTAACAGGTAGCCAGTGTAGGGATGAAAGAATAGGTGTAATGTGATCGAACTTTCTAGCTCTGGTAAGCACTCTTGCGGCTGCATTCTGAACTAGCTGGAGTTTATGGAGTAATTTATGTGGACTTCCAGCCAACAACGCGTTGCAGTAGTCCAGCCTGGAGGTTATGAATGCATGTACCAGCTTCTCAGCATCTTCCAGAGAGAGTATACTGCGGATTTTAGCTATATTTCTTAAGTGGAAGAATGCAATTTTGACTATGCTACATATGTGAGCATCAAACGAAAGAATTGGGTCAAAGATGACCCCAAGGTTTCTCACAGTTTTACCAGGTATAATTAAGTGACCGTCTATGTCTACAATATTAACATTTATGTTTTTATCAATATTAGGACCTAATAGAAGGACCTCAGTTTTATCAGAATTAAGTAAGAGAAAGTTGTGTGTCATCCAATTTTTAATGTCTTTAATGCAGTCTGTTATTTGATTTGTACAGAGCTCCTCGTTGGGTTTAGCAGATATGTAAAGTTGCGTGTCATCAGCATAGCAGTGAAAGTTAATACCATGCCTACGGATAATTTTACCCAGTGGTAGCATATAAAGAGTAAAGAGTAATGGACCCAGTATTGATCCTTGAGGGACACCATATTTTACTCTAGACTGATAAGAGCATTCGTTATTTAAGTAAACACACTGGAATCGATCTCTCAGATAAGATCTGAACCAGGTGAGGGCTGATCCTTTAATTCCTATAATATTTTCTAACCTATCAAGTAGAATAGCGTGATCTATGGTGTCAAAGGCAGCACTTAGATCTAGCAGTACAAGGATGGCATTACTGCCCCTATCAAGAGCTGAAAGTAAATCATTAGTTACTTTAAGTAAAGCTGTTTCAGTACTATGGTTTTGTCTAAATCCAGATTGAAAAACCTCATGCATACTATTACTTTGTAGATACAAGCGCAGCTGGTTAAACACAATTTTTTCTAGGATTTTGGCTATAAAGGAAAGATTAGAAATTGGTCTATAATTAGCAAGCTCGCGGGGGTCCAGATTTGGCTTTTTGATAATGGGCTTAATGACCGCCAATTTAAGAGAATTGGGTACGTAGCCCATGCTAAGGGATGAATTTACTATTTCTAGTAATGATTTTCCCACCTTTGGCAGTGCCTGTTTCAATAACTGTGTGGGTACTGGATCTAATATACATGATGTTGATTTTGATGAGTTAATTACACTAAGTAAATCTTTTTCTGTAACCGGGCTGAAACACTCTAGGTGTGTCTCAGAGCTGGAGCAGCATTCATCGATATCTATAAGTAAATTTTGGGGGTGATACTGAATTTTTTGTCTAATGCTATTAATTTTATCATCAAAGAACTTCATGAAATCATTACTATTAATGTCGACAGGGATAACGGAGCTAGTTTGTTTTTGACTGCCGGTGAGTTTAGCCACAGTAGTGAAAAGGAATCTAGGATTGTCTCTATTTTTCTCAATAAGCGATGAAATATACTGGGATTTTGTTTTAATTAGGGCTTTTTTGTAGTCTGTGAGACTATGCTGCCATGCTAGCCGGAAAAATTCTAGTTTTGTGTGTCGCCATTTACGTTCAAAGTTACGAGCGGTTTGTTTTAATGTACGTGTGTGGTCATTATACCACGGTGCTAGCTTTTTATCCCTGATTTGTTTTATTTTTGTCGGCGCTACGCGGTCAAGGTTAGAGCGGAGCACAGTTTGTAGATTTTCTGTTTTGTGCTCGAGATCATGCTCATAGGACGGAAGGGAGATGGTTAAGTCGGGGAGTTTATTTACAAATTCATTAGCAATTGCGGTTGTTATTTTACGCTTGCTGATATAGCGGGGCGGGAGGAGGATATTTTGATTAAAAACTATTTCAAACATAATTAGATAATGATCGGATATTGAGTCATGTTGAGAAAGAGTAACTATATTCTCAGCCTCAATACCCAGTGTCAAAACTAAGTCTAATGTATGACTACATCGGTGAGTGGGGCCAATTACATTTTGTTTAAAGCCTAGAGCATCTAAAACTGATTTAAATGCAATTTTAGTGGATCCTGGTCCTTTTCAAAGTGGATATTAAAGTCTCCAACAATTATGATCTTATCAGAAAGAAGAATTACTGCTGCTAGAAAGTCAGCAAATTCACTAATAAAATTTGAGTATGGTCCAGGAGGACGATACAGTGTTATAAGCAGAAACGAATGCTGCGTTTTGGAAGCAGGAGACGGGCCTGCTACTTTAAGACTAAGAACTTCAAACGACTTAGCATCCAATTGTGAGTTTTGAGATATACCTAACATTGAGTCATAGATTGTGGCAACACCACCGCCACGACCAGAGCTGCGTGGGTAACTGAAATAGCTAAAACCTGGGGGGGTAGACTCATTTAAAGCGATATATTCATCAGGTTTAATCCAGGTTTCACACAGACATAGTGCATTAAGGTGATTATCAGTAATAATATCATTAACAATAACTGATTTTGGTGCTAGCGATCTTATATTTAATAGCCCTAGTTTCATACGGACGCTGCTGGTACTCTGAGAGACGGATGCTGTTGTTTTAATTTTAATAAGATTTAGTGAATTTAGTGAAACATGGAACGTGGTCTGATCTAGTTGGTTAACCAGGTAAAAACCTACTCTATACTGGCAATCTAGCTGTTTAACCAGCTTCATTATATTCTACTTAGGCCTAGTCAAGCTAGTCAACCAACTTGGCCATGCTTGGTCATACTGATGTTAATACTTGTTTAGAAACACAACATACCCTACACTGATCAAAGGTCAAGTGGGCAACCAGTTAAACAACCAGCTTCTGGATCATAGTGTAGAGTAACAGACCATGCAGGATCTTTGCTTTCTTTGAATTGCAGCAATTGTGTTCCACCCACATCTAAAATGCTCTCTCTCAGCGTAAGAAGCCTGTCAATAATGAGTGACATGCCGTGGTAATGTGTGTGTTTGTGTGTAATACCAGGTAAAGCAGGCATGTTAGACATGTCTTAATGACGCGTGTGTGGGAGGGCACTACAATAGGGGCTGTTATTTCACTGAGGAAGGTGCCAGCTGAGTGTATGTAACTCACAAGGTCAAAATGACATGCTAGACATTTCAGAGTGGTATGAAAGGTGAGGAGGTGGTGATGTGGGGGTGGGCTACAACAGTCATGCAATAGACATGTCCACGTGCTTTAGTGATGAAATACTCGTTGTCCTGTATGAGCAGGTACCTCTGTGTGTGTTTGGTGTGTTATGCCGAGTTCATGCTACAAGCCCTCGTGTAGAGTGAACTGCTGAAAGATGCTCACCAAGCCGTCGCTGAGTGATAACCAACAATTCACAGACACACAGCAAATATCTAGCAGGTTTAATATCTAGACCAGTCAGTGACTGTGAGTCAAGAACAACAGCTATTTACAAACAAATAAAGAACCACTAATCCAAAATATATTTTCTGCATGGGCAGAGTCGTTTATGGGGACTCTGACCACTTTGTGTTCTCCTGTTATATCAGGAAATGACTGTTAAACGCTAAATGTAGATTGCGAGTGAGTTCTCTATGAATGAGGGGGAATGAAGCTAAAATATAAAAACATCACCACACCTGAGAAAAAATTATATTAATTTTAAAACAGCTGGAGGCTGTTTTACGTACAAATTGGATATTTAAATTCTTTTGAGTATATTTGTGGGCACACATACATTTTACTTGAGTTGAAAGTTTAGTCTGTTGCCATTGGCAGCTTTTTTTTCATTGGCTTCTTGCACAATCTATTTGCATACTGGGTGTATTCTTCATTTTTTGACACTCACTATCAGTGTGTAGTGATCCCCCTCAAGCTACCTTAGGTTAACTTTTATATATATAACTTGTAGATTACATATTATAATTAACTGCTTTATTCTCTGTGTCGTAGACTGTAAGAACAAGCATCATTTTCTGAGCTGCTATAGTAACTCTGTGTTGGCTGTGCTCTCAATACTGTTCACTTTTAGCATTTTCTTTCCTCATTAACTTACAAATGATATTACCTCAACTTAAGCTTTTGTTAGTTAACTTTTTGAGTTTTATAGTGTAGCAACTAGTGCACATAACTGGTTATAATAGTGTCTCTCAGAAGCAAAGAAGGGCAGATATTCACAAATATGTAAAAACTGGATCTAAAAACTGTGGAACAATAAAAAAGGTTCCTTAATTTTAATTTGGGAAGACTTCCCAATGCATCCCACCATCTACAGTACATAATCTCAACGAAAGAAAAAGAGAACTTGTAGGAATCCTGACAATGTTTCTTTCAGTTAAAACCTTGAATATTTCAGCAAGACAATGCTAATCCTCAAAGTGCATCAATCATAAAAGCATGGCATCCCAGAAGAAGAATCTGGGTGCTGAACTGTTCTGTCTGCAGTTCTGATTTTATTTTTCACCAATAGAAAACATTCAGCAATTAAAGAAATGAAAAATCAAGAACCTTTTTTTCCCCCAAAACTGTCCTCTAGCTGGTTTCCTACTTTTCCCAGATATTTACTATAAAAACATTTGCTAAAAGAAGACGGGATGTTGTGCAATAGAACCCTAAACCAAGCTTTTTTGGAGATGTGTTCCTGCCATGCAATTCAAAATTAATGTTAATGATTTGATAAAAAGGTAAAATGTCTTACCTTCAATGTCTGATGTGTTATTATTATTATATGTTTTATTGTGAATAAAATATGGGTCTTTGGAATTTGTAAATTACTGCATTCTGCTTTATTTACAATTACTTGTATTTTATTCAGTGTCCCAACTTTTTTTGGGGGGACTTTTTCTATATTCACTATCCATTTGTCAATAGCAACAAATTTATCTCAATTACTGTATACAGTAATACAGCAAAATATGTACAAAGTTAAGTTATTCTAACAATGACTGAACAACAACATTTCAGCTGGGATTATTAAAAAAATGCAAGCAAACTGTTACATCATTTTAGACCCAGTATATAATTTCCAGAGTACAGCTAGGGTGGTGATTAATCCCCCTTCCTGCATTTAACTTTTTTTTTCTTTACAATTTTTTTTACATATAATGCACAATGTTCACTTTTGTTTTTTTAATGGCTTTACTGAAGTATTTTAAAACTGTTGGTGCTAAGACAAAACAGAGAATTTCCCGCAACACTAGGCAATGCAGTTGATTACTCAAATATTTTGTGTAAATGTTGCACCATTAACAAATATACATATTTGCCAACCACATTAAACACGTTTTATTTTGTTCCCTGGTACCAGCGCACTGTGGATCACTCATGTCAAACAAATTACAATGACAACAGAAACACCACATTGAACACATTCAACCACAACTACACCAACTTCCTGCCAATATGTCATCATTCCCAGATTTTCAGTTCTCTTATTCTAAAAACTGAATCAATGTTTGAAGATATATAATGCATACCTGTTTCTCCTTTTAGTTAAAAAAATAAGTTTGCATTATGCAATGCAATGTCTTACATTGTTTTTTTTTTAAAGAAAAATTGCACCACTTTACAGGTCTCAGAATAACTGAATAATTAAGGAAACTGGTGAAAAGAAAAGTTGTGATATACGTATAATACAATAAGTATGCAATACAGACAAAGTATGCAATGGAAAGTAACAGTACATTTTAACTGCATTGTAAAAGTCATTTTTGAGAAAAAAATGTAAAAAGTTATGTAGTGATAGTGATGTAAAGCTAATATTACAGCAGTAATGTTATCAGTGCGGTAGTGATGTTAACACTGTGGTAGTTATGCTGGTTGAGCTGGGGGCCTGCTGCTAATGCCGTGATGCATTAGCCGAGATGCTGGCTGCGACCGGACGCCCTCAGAATTCTTCTAATGAAGTGTGGAGGACATTCATGGATATTTATTTGCATGGGCAATTTGCATATTTGCATATGCCCTCATCACAAGTATTGTAAGCCTGTTAGTTGGGAGCATCGGCTAAAGCTACGGTCACATTACAAGCTACATTGCTCAAATCCAATTTTTTGCTCAGATGGGATTTGGCTATATTGACGGACCACATTCACATATTTAAGCGACCTGTATCGGATCTGTCCCTGAAACACCTCACATGCGCACATTCATACGTGTATAAACGTCTCCTTCTTCACTAACAACAACAAAAAAACTCATATTTGAGAGACAACTCGTAGATTTATAAAGGTGAAATGCACGCGTTTGATAGCAGCTCATATGTGGAGCATCTTTTGCTGGGGTGGAGAAACAGTAAACAGCTGGTCTGAAGTACATGCTCAGGTTGGGGAGGAGAAAAAAGGCCAGGTGTCTTGCTTTTGCTATTTTTGCAGCTAGAATATATCTTGGTGCACAACTGCACCAAAAGATGTGTGAGTACAAGAGAGAAGCATGTAGCGCAGCGTAAAAGCAAAAATACACATAAATTCCAATTTTACCAATTATGGTGCAACATTCATGTCCATGGATCGGATACATATCCGATTTAGGACCACATCTAAAAGTGACTCGAACCTGAATAAAAAAATCGGATTGGCATGTTCGCACAGTCAATAAAAAATCAGATCTGAGCCACATTGAGCAAAAAATCTGATTTGAGTCACTTGAGTGACAAGAGAGAAGCACGTAGCGCATGTGTAAAAGCAAAAAGTAGCGCATGTGTAAAAACAAATTCACAAATTTGACCGTTCACATTCATGTCCGTGGATCAGTTACGTATCCGATTTAGGAGCACATATGAAAGTGATTTTAAAAAAATTTGAATTGGCATGTTCACACAGCCATCAAAAAATCAGATTTGAGCCACATTGAGCAAAAATCTGATTTTAGTCACTTCAGCCTGGTAATGTGAACGTAGCATAAAAGGGCTGTATTTTGGGCTGTACTACAAAAAAAAGTTTCTTATGTTTAATTTAAAGCTCAAACCTCACCAGTCCACACTATGCGTGCTGGTTCACAGTGTAATGAAGCACACTTTTATCCCCATCTTCTGGAAGTTTTCTGAAATCGCAGGGCCTAATTCTGCCCGTGTTCTGTGGAGTTAGCATAGGGGGCTGATATCTGCTGTTAGCCTGGGAAGCACCTACCGTCAATACAACACAAATTACTAACAATAAATACTGTCTCCCGTCTCTCACCGTCTCCTGTGGGGCCAGAGTTTAGAGAAATATAATCTCGGGAGAATTTTACACGCAGTATGAGCTTCCTCTGTGCTTTACTGAGCTGACTGCCAGTCTAACTTTATAACCTAACTAAGCGCTTTAAGCTCTCGGTCCAGCTCCTCTCTCTCTCTCTGTGTCTCTGTGGTCTGACAGGTATGTTCACTCCAGATACTCGCTTTTATTTCAGATTTTACTCCTCTGGCTGCAGGCAGGGCAGTTTTGCATTAGAAACAGACCGTTCTGAAGAAGAAACGGCACGTCTGTTTAATTATTGTGCCGCTAGCGGTTTTGTTTTAATGCGGAATTGCGAGTTGTTTTTGTAGCTTAGCTAGCGGTAGCTAACAGCTTGTGAAGCTAAGCTATAGGCCTCAGGCTTTTACCGAGCTTTCCTGAGTTTGGAGGCCGAAGTCTGCGCGTTGTTTTCGGGGTCCACACTGTTTTAGCTAGCAAGCTAGCATTAGCGTTAGCTAAATCACGTTGCTATCTAACTGACTGGTTAGCTTAGCTAGCTAGCCATGAAACTGTGCAACTTTTTGCAGGATTGGGAGAACGTTTGAGCGCACATAGCGACTTCAAAGCTAGTTTATATATTGGACGCATGTTAGTTGTGTTTATTAGCTTCATAGCTTCATAATTTATGTTCATATAATATGCACAGTTTGCAGGAAAACCGTAGCCGTTAGCGTGGGTCTCACAAGCTAACTAGTTAACGCTAGCTAACCTAACTATTTAACTAGCAGCCTTGGCAACTGTAGTCTGTAGGATAGTTATGTTAATAATAATAATACAAACAATAGTAATAATAGTTTTAATAACCAGCTATAAGTGATGCCTAGTTAGCTAGTTAACAAGAGCTTCCAATTATTATTACTTCTACCATTTAATCTAGGTACATGATATTTATCAACTCCAATATAACTTACATTATTTTGTATGTTGGTTTCATTAAATCCAGCCCAAAATTTCTAATAAAAATGCATTTTTACATTAAAGTGAGGTAATTCAGCTAGCTAACTAAGACATTAACCTGTACACAGTTGTACACATCTTTACACCTGTTTTCTAGTTCTTTTAGATGAGCAGACATGTCTGGAGTTAAAAGGAAAATCGAGGATAAGGACCCTGACTATGAGGACATCACACAAGTGCAGCATAATAAGAGAAGCAAAGTTGTTGAACAAAGTGGTAAGTCCATGTACTGTTATTCTTTTGGTTTGATTTGGTGTTTTATTCTCAGTCCAGTTCTCGGTACTAAAGTCGCTTTCACACCTTCACGTTTTAGTTTGGTCAAACTGGACTAAACTTTATTTCAGTTCACTTTTTACTTTGGTTTGATTTGTTGGGGCAGGTGTAAATACACAGTAATCATACTTGGGCTACGTTCACATTACTAGGCTGAAGTGACTCAAATCGGATTTTTTTGCTCAGTGTGGTTCAGATCAGATTTTTTCATGGCTGTGTAAATGTGCCAAATCCAGTGTTTTCAGTTCAGATTTGAGTCACTTTCATATGTGGTCCTAAATCGGATACATATTCAATCCATGGACATGCAACCTTAATGTGAACTGTCAAAACCATAATTCATCGTCTTTTTGCTTTTACGCATGCTCTATGTGCTTCTCTCTCGTATCCACACATCTCTTGGTGCAGCTGTGCAGCTATAGCTGCAAAAACAGCAAAAGCAAGCCGCCTGCCCTTTTTTGCCTCCGCAACCTGAGAATGTACTTCAGATTAGCTGTTTGCTCTCTACTCCAGCAAATGATGCTTCACATATGAATTTCCCTTTATAAAGCTACGAGTCGTCTCTCAAATATGATTTTATTTGTTGTTGGTGAAGAAGGCGACATTTATACATGTATCGATATGCGCATGTAAAGCGTTTCAGGCACAGATTCGTTCACATTACGCACAGATACTGATCACTTACATTTGTAAATGTGAAGCATCACAATACAAATCTGATCTGAGCAAAAAAACTAATCGTATTTTAGCAATGTGGCTTGTAATGTGAACGTAGCCTTAGTGTGACTGAGCCAACTGCCCCATGATCAGTAAGTCCCTTGCCTACTCTGTAGCAGTTTGTTTGTGGTGAGAACATGACCAGACCTCAGTCTGATACAACTGTATCAATATATAGAGTTTAATGGATCTACAGTAGTTGCTTATCCTGATATGTTGTCCAGATAATTGCTAACTTTGAGAAAATGCCATCTCTGCCATTGCTCCATGCTCCAAGGACCTTCTTTATGTATTTACGTTCTGGCTCCCATCCCAGACAGATCTGAGCAATAAGCAGAGAGAATGTTCTCACATAGTTTGTTCTGACACACTTTTGTGCACTTGTTTTTTTCTTATGCTAAAACAGACCAAACTAAATTAAAGGGAAAGCTTTCCAAGTTTAAAAACTTTAACTGATTTAATACTGAGCAAACCACCTACAGCTGTGAAAATGCCCTAAGCTTATTAGGCTGTAAAATCGTTGTGCACTTTGTAAAGTGTTCTGATATTGTTGTTTCAGCTCGCGATGCCACTGTACAGAAGATCGAAGCCATCATCCGAGACCAGTTTTCACTGGAAATGAAGAACAAAGAGCATGAAATTGAGGTCATCGGTCAGGTATTGCATTGTTTGTCTTTTTTGACATGGTTTCCATCTTGCTATTGCCCAAGTGATAACATTGAAATGAACACAGAACTGAAGAACAGCTAGGAGCTAGTGAGATTTGTACAACACAGCTGATCTTATGTGGCGTTGCCGGCTTGCTTGATGACCTCTCACTCAGAAATAAGACTGGGAACAGCCTAGAAAACATGGGTAGAGGATACTGTAGGCAGGTTGTTATTTTTCCATTATGTAAAAGCAGAAATAAAAAGTATAAATTTGTTTTCAGAAGCTATAACAAAGCAACTTTTCATTTTAAGAATCAGCCACTTGCTGATTTCACCAGTTGATCTTAATCAGTGTGGCATCTGACTTAGAGAGAGAAAGAGGAAAATATGAAGAAACACTGCATGTGTGAAATATAGAAATTATTCTGAATTGTTTAGTAATATAATTTATTTGACTTTAACCTTGAATACACAAAGGCTTTTATTGATATCATTGTCATTATCTCCATTGGTCATTTAAAACTGGATTTTGTGCCACGTGTTATTACTTTCTCGGTTGTATTTATAACAACTGTTAGAAAAGATCACACGGATAGTTAACGTGCATTATAAACAAATGAAAAACAAGGAGATGGTTCCTGCTGTCAGGAACCACCTGTACGCTTCTGCACTGGTACAAATGACCACCTTTACCACCACTTGAATGATAAAATTACAGTGTGTCCATGACACACACAGAAGCTTAACATCTGCACTTGCTACTGTCTACATTGTTGGATAATTCAAGACTAGTGGGTTGGACAAGTTTGAGTTGATACTTTTGTTATTCAGAGTTCTACTGTGAGTAAGTGATGTACAGTTTCCACAGGGTGGAAATATTTATTTAAAACTAGCTATTTAAAATATCCCCTTTAATGTCCCCCTACATTAAGTTGTAAATGGACAAAGTATTGGTACCAATTTCACCTGAAATCAAGGCTTTATAACATTTTATAAAAGCACAATCATTCCAGAGAACACATCTCCACTTCTCCACAGCTCAATGCTGGGGGTCTTTATACCACCATAGCCCATAGCTGGCCTATTTTATTAGCAGCAGTTCCCTTCATGGGGTAGCAAGCTGTGTGTGTGCGTTTGCACATCTGTGTCAGCCGCAGTGGGTATCACTTTAACCATTGCATTTCAAGAATGCATTGTCAGGCCGGACATGTTTGCAAATTGCAATAGCTGAAGAGTTATTTATTCCCAAACATTAAGACCCAATCCCATTTCACCCCTTGGTCCTACCACTACCGCTCTACCCCTCTGTTTTGCATGTGCACGCCTAGAGGTAAGGTGTCCCGATTCTTGTTAGAATATGTTAAATTATGATAACCACTATATTTTCATAATTTAATATGTAGTTTCAATGTTTCATGACCATTTTATTCATAACAAGCATTAAAATCCTTAGTAGTTTGCCCAATTGCGATCTAGATAGATAACGTTCCCCTGCCACCTTAAATGGCACAACAGACAGCAGAGGCAGCAGCATTTCAGCTCCCCATCACAGAGGAATTAAGGAATGGACAATAATAATGAATTACTGCACCACAATGCCATCTTTCTGAAGACACACAATGCCCTAAAGTTAACTAGTTACCCAGCAGCAGTTAGGTTGCTGAACTTTAGTGCTCCACTGCTATAGCTATATCTGTATTGGAAGCATGAAGGGTTGTCCTAATTCTAAGAGGGAGGATTTTACCTCCTTACCACTTTCTTTTGTAACTTTGTTCCAAGGCGAAGGGATGTATGCGAAACAAAGGGTAGGGGTGCAAAAGAGAAATGGAATTGGTCTCACATGTTGCATGTCAAAATCATGATGCTGTTGCCTGCAACTTAAATAGATGTTTTTATCAGTTTGTGATACTGTATGTCATGCACATACCTGTCAAATTTAAAGTATAAATACATTTTTTCAAATACGAGAGTTGCCAGATTGTATCTTTAGAAAATAATCAGGCTGAAATGTGGGTTTGACATCTTATTACAAATCTGACACTTGTTTTCTCCCCAGCGTCTGAATGAGGCACGGAGGATGATGGACAAGCTGAGAGCCTGCATCGTAGCCAGCTACTATTCCAGTGCTGGCGTTCCAAAGGTTTCTGAGGTAAAGCTGATCTCACAGCTGTTTGCTTTGTCTCTGGATAGACTCAGTTCTCAGTTTTGCTGAGCAGAAAGCTTGTTTGCTGTTTATTCAACTCACTCTGTGGAGAAAACATTAAGTATCTTAGTTTGCATCATACTTAGAAAATTACAGTACAGCAGAAATCCTAATCCAGTCTAAAAAGCTGGTGCCAAAGCAGTGCCCCTAGAGTATAGGGGGTTATGGACCCTGCTTAAGGGCATCACTAAAAGGTCCAACACTTACAGCTTATTAGACACAAGTATTGGACCCACAGTCCTGTAAACGGCTCTCTAATCACTAAGCCCTTATTTAAGAGAAGGGGATTGAAGGACCTGTGTTCTAGATGGTTGCCAACACAGCAGTTAATCCAAATTTGGTTTCCACCAAAATTAATCTTTTAGTTGAGTTTTTCTTTTAGCTTGTTTTTTATCTAATAATTTTGTTTTTTTATTTATCTCATTTCATGTTTTACCATTTAGCCCTTTTGTTTTATTTATTTTATTCATTTCATCTATTTATTTGTTTTGTTACTGCCTTTACTTTTGACCTTTACATTTTTATTTCATTTATTTTCTTCCTTTTATTCTTTTTTAAATATTTTTAATTTATTTATTATTTTTATCATTTATTTTAGTTCCATTATTTACATTTTTATAATTGTGGTTATTTTCGTCCTTTATTTTATTTTATTATTATTTGTTTTTGTGCTTAAATTTTATTATTCTACGTATTTATCTCTTTGTTTTATTGCTCTAAATTTTAGCCTGTTTGCATATCCTTTTATTTTGAATTATTTTACTTTTTTATTAAATCTTACATTGTTTGCTTGTTTTTATAATTTAAACTTAATTTTTAATCCCTGTAACTCTATGTAAGCTCGGTTACATTGAAAATGAGGTTTACCCTCAATGTATTCACCAAGTGAAAAAAAAGGTTGATTGATTGATTGAATAAATGTCAGAGTTTTTAGAGAAATTGACATCTGATTTTTTTTTTTTCGACCTCACAGCCATCAAAGAGCGATTCGTCAGTGCTGAATCACCCTGCCATCAAGCGCTTCCTGGAGTCGCCGTCGCGCTCCTCGTCTCCTCTGAACCAGGGCTCAGAGGGAACCTCTCTGAGTCACTCAGAGTCTGAGTCTCTGAGTCAGCACGGAGAGACAGCAGATTCAGCAGAGAGGGACACCCAGAGCTGGAGAGGGGAGGAGTCTGTTCGTCAGGAGCGCAGGCCTGGCCGAAACACAGGCAAGGTATGAGCCTGAGGGGGATGCATGTGATTTTATTTTTTTTTATTTCTGTGAAATTGATCATATTCTGTTCATATATTGTAAGAGATATCCTGCATTTCCTCACATACCTTACACAGGAACAGAATAGTCTCTCTGGAGTGATCATTCTTTTGTTCTGAGAACAGCTTCACCAGCGAAGTACTTTATGTTGCATTGTGTTAGTATTATTTGTGGAAAGAGTTACATCACTGCATTAATAATTGTGTGGCAGCTTATTTATCTCCGTCTAGTTTTTTTGTTTTCTCCTTTCCTAATCTTGTGTGCTCTTTCTTCTCTATCATCAGGACACATTTGGGGTGCCATCATCAGTAGATCAGCACATCACGTATCACACCACAGGAGATGAGGCGTCACGACTCTACGTGAAGAAAACCATTGTTGTGGGCAACGTTTCAAAGTATGCTGTTTTTCTTTTTCTCTTTTTTTCTGGCCCTGACTCCTAAATTCATGTAGCTTAGTTAATATGTGTGAGATAGCTTTGTGCTCTATTAGACTCAAAGATTGTTCAACATCATGGTTTAGAGGATGAATATAAAAAGCTCAAATCTCAGTGGTCAGTTTCAACTGTAAGGAACATAGTGAGAAAATGGAAGAACCACAGACACAGGTTTAGTAAAAAATCTCAGATAAGCAGAGGGGAAGAATGGCATGAACAGACCAGCTCCAAAGATCTACATCATCGTCTTGCTGCAGATGGTGTTACTGTTCATCGTTCAGCTATTCAGTACACTTTGCACAAGGAGAGGCTGTATGGAAGAGTAGTGCAGAAGAAGCCTTTTCTGAGCACACGCCACAAACAGAGTTGATTGAGGTATGCTAAAGCTAAAGCACATTTGGACAAGTCATTCTTAATTTTGGAATAAGGTGCTGTGGACTGATGAAACTAAAATTGAGTAATTTGGAGGGCAGTGTTTTATACATGGCAGAAAAAGAACACAGCATTCCAAAACAAACACTTCATTGCTTCCCAGTAAAATGTGGTGGTGGATCATCATGCTGTGAGGCTGTTTGATCAGTTCAGGAACTGGGAATCTTGTTAAAGTGGAGGGTTGCGTGGATTTCAGTTAATATCAGCTGATTTTTCAAAACAATGTTCAAGAATCAGTGAGAAAGTTGAGGTATATTGGTGTTGGTTTTATTCTCAAATATCACTGTTCATCTGCTGTGTTATATTTAACTGAAATTACCAATCCAAACAACCAATAAGTTGTAAAGGAAAATCATGAAAATTATTAGGGGTGCCCAAACCTTTTATATCACTGTAATTTCTCCTGACCTAGCTTTCTTTGGAATGTGCTGCTTGTCTAAATTGCAGGAATGTATGTATATAAATAATAATACACACAAAATATCTATGAGATGTGTTGTGCCCCGATTCAGTTTACGGATTGATTAATGTGTGCATTATAAAATTAGATTGTACAAGATTTGGTAACATTGTCTGAAAGTACTCGGAATACTAAACTTCTCTTTGCCCACATTTTACCTAAAAGATAAGTGAAATACATGTTTTTTTAATACAGCTGGAAAGTTTGAGGTGTTTGCTCCAGGGCTCAGTGCTTACCCCAGCTTCAAATGCATCAATCTGATTTTCAGATCTGTGTTCTTGTTTTTCTCTCGCTCTCCATTTTCTTTCTAGCTCAGTCTCTGTGGGTTTATTGGGTTTATAAGACATTAAAGAGGCCTGCTCTGACCTGTTTCTTCACAGCGATGTAAATCAGACTGTCTGTTAGAATATGAAATTGGAGCATTTACAACCCTCTGTGCATTCGTTCCAATCCACTAATGATCATAAATCTGCCTGCTTTAACTTTGGATCTCTTTACTCCTCTATCAAACTATGTAATTGATACCAGGTTTGGGTGGCAACTCTGAGCATTTTATGCCACTCATTTAATGACATTATGAAGCAATAACCCAGTTTTATTTTAAAAGTGCATTGAACTTTTATTTAATAATAATATTCAGACATTATAACAGAAATATAACATAATAAATGTCCAAGATATTTTTGGGGTTTTGACTCTAAAGTAGGGGTGTGCGATACCGTATCATATGCAATAATTTTGCCAACAAGTTTTAATATGGTGAATGATATTATATTCTGAAATATGGTGCCATAGCACCCACCCCTAATTATCACATCAGGGAACTACTTTTTTTTGCTGTTTTTAGCAAAAAAAAAAAAAATCACACTGTTTTCATTTCCCATTATATATCTACTAGAGAAAGATTATTCTGTCCAGTATCATTTATTTTACTTTAATCCTGGGTATATGGGGATATCTGGAGTGTGTTATTAGTATCATGACATCATTTTTGTATCATTGACTTCTGTTACAAATCTGATAAAATTCTTGTATTTTTTTATATCTCAGTTAGGCGTATGCAATAGTAAATTGTAATTTTCATTTTGTTGCAGTAGTGTATTCTTATTATTTCCTTAATATTTTTTTTAATTCAGTGTTTTGTCATATCTCCAAGTGTATCGTTATCACAAAAATACCATGAAATGTTGTGATATAATTTTAGGGCCATATCGCCCACTCCTACTTTGTAGAAATAAAAAATAAAAAATAGTGTTTTTTTTTTTTTTTTATCTCTCCTTCTCAATCACTTTATGATCTCTCCACTGTAAAATCATGTCCTCATTGTCATAATCTCTTTTTCTCTCTTTCTTTCTCAGATATATACCTCCTGATAAGCGAGAGGAGAATGATCAGTCCACTCATAAGTGGATGGTGTACGTTCGAGGCTCAAGGAAAGAACCCAGCATTGATCACTTTGTGAAGAAAGTGTGGTTTTTCCTTCACCCCAGTTACAAACCCAATGACCTGGTGGAGGTCAGGTAAGAGTTAACCTGCTATTTAACCCATTCTGTCTTCATGTTAGCAGTAGAGACAGTAGAGCAACAGTCAGGCCAGTCATTTTCTAAACTTATATTTAATGTTCCCATGTTGACAAAATAGATATAGATTTTTAGATATAGATTTTATTTGAATAATCTTACATTTTAAAGCATGTTGCTTACCACTCAGATTTGTAAGGTTAACTGATATCTGTAATGAAGTTATTAGCTCAAATATAGACGCAAACTCAGGTATAAACTGTAGCTGGGGGAGGGGCTGCCCTGCATGTCCCGTCGTTACTTTCGTTCGCCACGTTTTCGCTTCACCACCGCATTTAATGGTGGGATGGCTGCAGTTCTGCATTGGAACCTCCCATCTGTTCCTTCAGCCAGACACTCCACCATGAAGTAATGAGGCAACAAACTACAGCATGGTTCATCAGTTTTGGTCCTGGCGCCCCCCTACCATTCAGATTTGTGGCTTTTTCTTCCCCAACACATCTGAATTAACCAGTCAGTTAATTAACAAGCCCTTTCAGATTTGCAGGGGGGCAGGTTTAAAGCAGGTATGCTTTTAAAATGTGCCGAGTGTCGGCGGGATTGGGGGCTAAGACCAGGACTGAACAACACTGAGCTACAGGGAATTTTAGCTTTAGTGCTCCAGGTTTAGCTTTAGTTTTACTTTTAGCTCTCCAGTAGCTTTAGCTTTAGTTCTCAAAGTTTATCTTTAGCTTTAATCTTAGGTTGCCAGGTTGCTCAGACTTACAGAGAAAGCAGAGCTATGTCAGCGTTGCGATTGGCCAGGAGTATACTGACATAAGCCTGACCTCTTTTAGGAATGCCTGCTCTAGAACTATAATAGTTAAGTACAGCAGAGATTTAATAAACTTTGTGAAGATATTCATTGGACATAGTTTGTACATTTACACATGGGCCCCCTTATGTGATAGCATGACATGTTAAGAAAGAAAACATCAATTCTTATTAATTTGTGTCTTTAAGAGATAAAGATTAGGTTAATGTGAAACATTTTTAAACATAAAACTGTGCAAGTGGGGCTTAAGAAGCAAGATGAAAAATAAAAATTCGTATATTATGTAGGTGTATTACACACAGAGTGTGTAACACCAGCAGATCTCCAAACCATCAGTCTCTCCAAAGCATCACTGATTGGTGAAACTTCACACTAGACCTCAAGCGGTTTGAACTGTGTTTCTCTCCACTCTTCCTCCAGACTCTGATCCCTTCATTTACAAATGAAATGTAAATTTACTGATGATCAGTGATGGTTTGTTTGAAGAGACATGTCATCTGCTGGTGTTGATCCACTGTGTTTTATTATCAAGTCTAAAATCAGTGCAGTTTTGTTTTCCCACAAAATATAACAACACTTCCCTCTGCTACTGACAACTTTTATGGAGATGCAGATTTCATTTTCCAGCAGGACTTGGCACACTGCCCACTCTGCCAAAAGAGTACCAATTGGTCTTATATTATATTCAAATTTTCCGAGACACTGATTTTTTTTTTTTATTGGCTGTAAGCCTAATTATTTGAGATGCACTAGTATAATAACTCACACAATCAATATTCATACATTGTTTAATTCCTTGTGTCTGTGTACTCAACAGAGGAATTTCCTGTATATGTAACAAGTTTCTCTCTCTCTTTCTGTCTGTCTGTCTGTCTGTCTGTGTGTGTGTTTGTGTGTGTGTGTGTGTGTGTTCAGTGAGCCCCCATTTCACCTAACGCGGCGGGGCTGGGGTGAGTTTCCGGTGCGTGTGCAAATCCACTTTAAAGACCAGCGGAACAAACGTATCGACATCATCCATCATCTGAAGGTCAGAGTCCCTACCGCTCCAGCACACTGCACTCACACTCATCTTTTATTCAACACAGCGCTCTCATATTCTCTCTCTCTCTTTGTCTATCTATAACTACTGTGTCTTCATCTCTCTGGTTTATTTGACTCTGTTTGCTGTTGCCTTCAGATGCATCTGTTGAGCTTTAGAAGGGGTTCAGTGTGTTGAGATAGAGGGGAGAAATGGAGAGATTAATGAGAGCACGTCTTCTCTCTGGGTCTTCCCTGCAGAGTCTGAGCTGTATTTGATGTTGAGCAGTGTTTCAGATCGTGTTTCAATCAAAGCAAATGTTGTTTTTGTATTTATTTATTTTTTTTAGCTCTTAGAGAGCTTTATCCATCAGCTGATTTCTTTGTGCTGTTGTGAACATTCTTTATCTCTCTGTTGTTCCACAGCTGGACAGAACGTATACGGGCCTACAGACGCTCGGAGCAGAAACGGTAAGAAAGTCATGGGAAGGAAAAAGTAATTATTAATTTTTATTTAAAATGGTGTGCAGTAATAATAATGTAATTGATATTCATGGTGTTAGGCTCCTCTATGAGTAACTTGCTGTATCCTCAGCATAAGCACTGTGGCATTAACCTCAGAATTGAAAGTAAAGACTGATCTGCACTCCATAGCCTTCTTTGAATTTAAAACATTAAATTCATTACTTTTTAAAACATTACTGCTGATATCTGAATGTCCCAATCCAGTCAGGATGGATTGTGTATCCACTATAATAAACTCAATCTAGTTCTGAGTTTTTGTTTTAACCCAGTGTTTAGAGTGGCATCTGGCATAATGTACACTAAATAGGAGCATCTGCTAATTTCCCTAAATGCAGATGTAAATAGTGTCCTCAATGCACCTGTAAAGGGACATTTTTTTGTCTACCCGGCAGCGATAAGGAGTTATTAAAACGCATGCTATTAAAACCCAAATTTGATCAAATTTACCCAATATATAATAGTTATTTCAGATCAGTAGTTCTCAAACAACAAATATTAGTCCAGAGTGTGTACCACCACCCACCCACACACAGCCTGCACACAATCATGTGACTCGATTGCAGTGTTTTAATGAAGCTGTAGGGTTTTAGTAAATTAAATAAAGCAGTCAAGAATGTATTGTTGTATAAACTGTTAGTAAAAAGAAAGTGATTTACTTCAGTATTAATCCGTTGTATAGTTTGTACAAAGACAAAGTTCAGATTAGATCAGTATTTGCACAAATCCAACATGACTAAAGCACTGCTACTATGAGCAGGAGGTTCGAACCCCAGCTCAGGCAGCTTTGCAATGAAGCTGCTGGCGCTCAGAGGGAGCAAAATTGGCCCTGCCCCTTCCGGGTGGGTACAGTAGATGGCGCTGTCTCCCCACATCACTCCTAGGGTGATGTCCGCAGCACAGGGCGTCTGTGAGCTGATGTATCAGAACAGAGTCGCTGTGCTTTCCTCTGAGCGCACTGGCTACTCGGCAATACTGCATCAGCAGCTGACTTCACATGTATCGGAGGAAGCATGTGTTAGTCTTCAAAGCGTTGAATGTGTTGGGGTATTACTAGTAATTGTGGGGGGGGAGGGGGGGGGGTGTGGTTGGAGTCCTAATGAGTGGGTTGGGTAACTGGCTGTGTAAATTGGGGAGAAAATGGGGAAAAATTAGAAAAAAAAAATATATATATATAAAAATCCAACGTGACAGTACTGCAGCTGTGCACAAAGACTTGCGCGGTTACTCAGTGTATATGGAGGAACTATTGATACATTGGTCTCTGCATGCACTTCACTCTTTTCGTGGCCAATATATGTGACAGTAAACACAATGGGCAATGTTAAAATCAACAAGAATGATTAAAGGTCATGTTCATACACATCCATATATTATTCGCTAAATAATTAGCATCATTATTATAACAGAATGCCTTGAGATGAACTTGCAGTGCTCAGTTCCATGTTTAAAAGTGTTCATGATAATGTACTGGCTGCACATTCTTCTCTCATACTTCAGACAGAGGCAGGTGAGAAGGAAAATCGTTTGGATTTCTCAGCTGTAAGTGTTAGTGGCAGCTGTGGAGCAGCATGGTGTGTAATTAAAGCTGTCAGGTCGTGCTCAAACTGCAGCTAAATGTGTTTTGTCACTCTTTTCATTTTAGCACTTACTGCTAAATACAGCAGAGTTCATTAGAGGAACTGGTGAGGACAAGACAGATTTGCCACAGATGCTTGCTGTTCAAGTTAATGTTCCTGTGACCATGTCTTTGTGTTGATGACATGAAAAAATTGGTGACACGTTCCTTGGATGGTTCTTTGTTGATGCATCATAGCTGCTCAAGTAGTGTCAACTGAATATCCATTAAATGCAACTGATTTCTTAGTTGAATGTATATATTTATTTTTCTATTGAATGTAACCCTATACCTCATTCTAATCCTAAACCCAAACTATAAAATAACAAACAGTAATACCAGTAAGTGGCAGCAAATGTTAAATGGCTGCATAAGTAGAGGAGATTTCCAAACACTGAATAGAGTTTTCTGGCCCACCTGCTCCTTCCCAGATACGAGGCTAACACATGTGCCAGATGGACATACAGTGGCAAGAGACGACTAGTCTTGTAGCTGATCATTGGGGGAAAAAAAAAATATATATATGAATATTTTAATGTCCAAAATACCAGTCTCTACTACCCCTATTGGTCATGGTAAATTACCAATCTTTGGCTAGCAACGTTACTGAAGTGCAGTGATTACCTGTTCAGCAGAAAAACAGCCAGCTCATGCATTTTGATGGCTGCAGCACACTGTTTGCATGCTGCTGTCTATACCTGGCAATCCAGGGGGTGGAAATGGGAAAGGAGTTCTTGCAGTAGGCAGATTCGGAGGACACAAACAACGCAACGTTCAAATAAGAAAATACTGGCTGAAGCTTTGCTGATGAGTGCCCCCCTTTTTTTTTTCTTTACACTGAATTTGCGTTATATACAGTGCATCCCTTGAATAAGTTAAATATATTAATCGCTTTCGGATCAGATCATTGGAACAGTGTAATAAACTAAGCACAAAAAAGCAAACACAAAAATCACAAAAGTACAGCAGTTTCTGAATCAGTTTTTCTGATGTTGCTATTTATAGGTATTTGTTTGCGTAAAATAAACATCGTTGATTTATTCTATAAACTACGGGTGACATTTCTTCCAAATTAAAAAAAAAAATCATTTAGAGCATTTATTTGCAGAAAATGAGAAATGGCTAAAATAGCAAAGAAGATGCAGAGCTTTCAGACCTCAATTAATGCAAAGAAAACAAGTTCATATTCCACAATTTTTAGGAATTCAGAAATCAATATTTGGTAGAATAACCCTGGTTTTTGTTATCACAGTTTTAATGCATTTTGGCATCATGTTCTCCTCCACCAGTTTTACACACTGCTTTTGGATAACTTTATGCCACTCCTGGTGCAAAAATTCAAGCAGTTCAGTTTGGTTGGATGGCTTGTGATCAACCATCTTCCTCTTGATTTTATTCCAGAGGTTTTTAATTTGGTAAAATCAAATAAACTCAGACTAGCACATGCCTCCTCTGACACTTTTCCAGCTGCCATTGATGTAGCATCACTGAGTAGCACCACAGCCCACTCGGAGGAAAGCACAGCAACCCAGCTCCGATACATCAGCTAACAGACGTCTGCGATTACCAACATTATATTGGGAGTGATAAGGGGAGAAAGCGCCATCTAGCCTACCAGTGAGAGCATGGCTAATTGTGCTCTCTCAGACTCTGGCTACTGATGGCAAAGCAGGATGGTCCAGAAATCAAACTGACAATAACTGGTTAATAGTAGCAACACCTTATTCTGCTGGACGAATCAAGAGCCCCTGTTTCTTGGCTTTTTAAGTTGAAAGATTCAATGTGAAGTTCAAAATCATGACCAAAATAGCAATAAAATAAGGATATTACTGCAGGATTGTGGAGAGAGAGATTTGAGTAAATGTGTCGTCCGCTGTAGGATTAGAAGTTTCCAGTCTGTCTGTGTTTTTTTTTTTTTTGAAGTGTTAAACATATGCTCATGTTAGACACTTGCAATATTAAGCATCTGCAGTGCCGGGAAAGCGAGGTGTGTGTTTACAGCTGTGAAATTAGAAATGTGTCAGAATCGTTTCCTTTTCATGTGAAAAACCACAGATTTTCATGGTTGTGTGAATATAGAACAGAAGCGACAGCTTTCCTAAGCTGCTCTTCATCAAGTCCAGCTTTTATAAATACATATTTAAGAAGTTGTTCCGAGTCGTATTTTACCTGCTGTTCTGCCAGAATAGACTTTGACACTACAGGAACATAGATTTTCTTATGCCGATCCATTATGGCACTTGGTAAGAAAGAAATTGGCCAAAAATATATTTGTTAATATATTTATATATGTACGTATGTACATATTAAGAGTTGATCAAGATTCTAACTGATTCAGGCCTACTTTAATGGATCGGGTATTGGCTATTTTAATCCCAGTCCAGTTATGAGTCATTTTATTAAGTATATTGTTTTAAACAGTGTATTTGTATGTTCAGGTGGTGCTCTTAACGCTCTAGTCATTATGGAGCTGATGTTGAACACAGGTAATGTTAGTGTTGTAGTGCAGACTGCTAGAGCCAAGTCAAGATCATAACCGGAAGTTGCTGAGAGTAAGACCAAGACCAGAATATATATATTTTTTATAATATTTAACTACTGCTCTGTTTCTGACATTGTTAATACTATTGTCATTCTAAAACAGATACCTGAATCAGCACTATGTTCTACGGCTGACTTTCAGGACTAACTTGACGCCATTTTTCCCAAATGTCTCATTTTGTGCGTGGTGTTTACATAACTGACAGAGTGCAGCATGAGGGGCTGTAGGCTGCGAAGATGGCTTTGTCTCAAAAACCATGCCTGTTTAAAACCATGCGCCTTGTAGGTCTCTTGCCCTATAGCACTATATGTTATTCATGTCACCAGAGAGTACACTTTGAGGGGCAGTGCAGGGTGTAGGGAGTGATTTGGGATGGTTCTGTTAGCGCCAATAAAAGAAGTGCACTTAGTGAGAAGTGGATGAACTAAACGTGACAGAAAATTGAAGGCTTTGCCACAATTATTAGATTTTTCGCACTATAGGGCGCACTAAAAATCATTTAATTTCCCAAAAATGCGCTTTAAGTATGAATTTTAACTGTTAGGTTATAAGGAAAAGTAAAGCCACGCCGCTGAAATACAGTGTTATAAAGAGTTTCAGTGAAGTTTCTCCAGCACCAAGGCTGGAGCAGTATTAGCATTAGCCGCTAACTGCAGTTAGCTGATAGCGCCCTGGCTTACCAGATAACCCAGGTTTCCTCAGTGTAGTGCTGCCGGGCAGCGGCTAGTGCTGCTGCCAACAGAGCTGTTGAAAATATTGTAAATTTAAGCTTACTGTAAATCAATGGAAGCGCTTTATTCACCCAAAAAAAAAAAGTTTTCAGGATAGAAATCTGTGTAGATTAATGTCCAGCACTCGTTTGACTTGATTTAATAATTTTTTTTTTTTTAAGAATTTTTGAAGTTTTGTTTAGAAGGGAAACATGTCAAAACCCTTGTTTCTTACTATGGTCGCTTAAAATGTCATTTAATCTTAATATTTTCAAACCTTATGTATGAAAATAGACCAGAAAATGGACTTTCTTTGATTGTTCGCCTTATAACACGATACACCTTATAGTCCATTAAATACTGTACATTCGGGCCTGTAGGCCCTGAGCAGAATGTTATACATAAACACAGAAAGACTCGTCTGGCTCAGCCAAACTCTCCCCGAGGCAGAGACAAAACCGAATCCAAACGAGTCCGAGACGAGACAGAGACCAGACTCAAATACTACAACACTAGATAATGGTGACTGTGGTTATTTAATAGCCTCTTCTTTCTCACAGGTGGTGGACGTTGAGCTTCTCAGAAACTCTCTGGGCGACGACTTCATCCCTTTTCCTTCTTCCTCCTCCTCCTCCTCTCCTTCCTCCTCTCACCTGGCAAGTGTTGCTGCCTCTGGCCTGTCACTGGCTGGACACACTGCAGGCCAAAACTCACGGCGTGCTGTTTCACCCTCTCAGCTGTCACCTGACTCCAGCTCTGAGAAAGGTAGGAACTGTACTGATACCTCCTGCACCAAATCTAGTGTAGGTAAAGAGACCAAGCCCCATGAAATGTTTTTAAAGCAACACTAACACTGATTTAGGTACTAAGGTTTGCTAATTCACTCCTGGGCACAGTGATGGGACCATAAGTTCCTATAAGGGGCACCAGATTATACGGCGCACTGGCAATGATTGTCTATTTTCTGGTCTATATTCATACATAAGACGCGCTTGATTATAAGGCGCATTTTAAGTGACAATAGTAAGGAATTCACTAATAGTAACTAATTCAGCAGATCTCGCTGCTAGGGGCGCCTCAGTAAACAAAACTGTAATTCTTAAAGAAAAAAGTCAATCAAGTGCTTTTTGTTAATCTACACATTTCTCTCCTTACATTTCTTGGGTGAGGTAGGCACTTCTGTTTACGAACAATAAGCTTAGATTTTCATTATTGTAATGCGCTTAGCAGCACTAAGCCGCACTTAGTGCTAGTAAATGCCACCTGATCGCGCTAGCACTGAGGTTACAGTCCTATATACTTGTTAATCTACATATTTCTCTCCTTAAAATTGTTTATATGGGTGAGGAAAGCGCCTCAGTTTACTAACAATGAGCTTATATTTTCATTATTGTAACGCGGTTAGCAGCAGAGCTAGCTGCGGTTAGCATCGCTTGGCAGCACTTAGCGCTAGTAAATGCCGCCTCAGGTTACAGTCGATATACTTGCCTCTGAACGGCAAAAGAGCTAGCGCTGTGGTTAGCAGCTGATGCTAATACTGCTCCAGCCTCAGTGCTGGAGAAACTTTACTGAACCTCCTTTGTAACTCTGTACTTCAGCAGAGTGGCTTTACTTCTTCTTCATACATAAAGCCAACTGAATTTCGTTTTTCTTTAAGTGGGCGCAAACTATGTCGGAAAATGCCCACGACATAACCCTGCCACTAGACCCCTCACTGTAGTGTTCAAGCTTTTCGGCCTGTGCTGTTTTTGTGGTGTACGTTGCACATGCACTCGCTCACCTCTGAAGAATAAGTGGAGAAGAATCTCCCGACTTTCACTTTTTTTATTACCTCTGTAGACCAGTGCTTTTTATTGAGCATTTGTCTTTGAAACAAGGGTTTTATAGCGGCTGTCTGAGGAACAGCTGATCTCTGTTATATGCTGCACTAATACGCAATCATCACGCTTACTGAATGTGCTTTTTTTAAGCACAATTCCCATCCCTAATTAGCGTCTTATGTCAGGCCAGTCACTCTTCTGTATTTGAACATTGTCTAGTTGAGCAGTTTTTGTGACTAAAGCTCCCGTCATCCTGCCCCAATAATGAACTCTCGTCAAAGTCACTTAGATCTTTTCATCTTGTCTTCTTAATTCAGAAATCGAGGTCAGCTGGGCCTGCTCAGCATATTTATAGACCGGAGCACGGTGGAATATTAATTGCTTAATTGTGTTATGCAGTACACCTGTCTTGAAGCAGCTGCATTCTTTTGGAAATTTCCACTTCTTTCTTTTGAAATGTATCCTGTTAATTTATTACCCACCTGTTTGTTCATACAGCTGGGTATCCACCAATGTCTTGGTACTACTGATTACCGAAAGGTCTAAAAAAACAATGTGGTCCCTGTAGTGCTGGGCGATATGGGAAAAATCACAATATGAATTTTTTTATATCACGATAACAATATATATCATGATATACCACATTTGAGTATGTTTTCTGTTATTCTTTCGAAAAATATGCCAAATGAAATCATTGCTTACTTTTTTACAGCTTTATTTCAAAGTGACATTAAACCCAACTTTCACAAATAAGAATTACTGCCTTTTAGTGCAGCAATATATATGTATCAAATGAAAACAGATGAGGTAGATGCCGTAGCTAATTTTTTAAAAATTATACAGGTTTTTAAATTGAGTTATCAAAAGTATCCGTCAAATAGCGAAAAGCAGCATCATGTCGCAAAACCACATTATGAAGGTTTTTTGCGAAGATTACTTTATTATCACAAAGTGACCATGGCAGTACGTTTCATCATAGCCTACTTTATATATTTGCATGAATAATTGATGAAATTACTGTAGAAACGGTAGGGAGGATAGAAGGTAAGTAGCACGATAGACACTTTTCTATCGTCCCCACAATATTTATCGTCATATCGCACAGCACTAGGTACCTGTTTTCTGTGCTTTGTATGAAATGTGCATAAATGTGCCAAAAGCGGAGAATGTGCAGCAAGGTTAAAAACACTGAATGCTCTGGCACACACAAGCAGAGAGCGTTCAAAGAAATGCAGATTATTTAAGTAGTCCACACTTAAATGCTTGCTCGTATTTGTGCTGTTTCTCTCTCTCTCGCTCCGTCTCTCATCCACTCACTCTTTCTCACTGACTCACGCAGTCTTCCTCTCTCTCTACTCTGAGATTTTATAATACAGTAAAAATTACCTAGTCTGCCAGACCTAAACCACACTACACTATTATTACAGTCCACTCACAATAATACTAGGAAATTCCAGCATGAAAAAAAATCATGATTTTTTAAATTTATTTTTTAAGTGATTGACACCACTAATATAATTAAATTTTGCCAATCTAATGCTGATATTCCTTATAAAGGACTTTTATTCCTTAAAAAGTGCTCAACCATGCTCATTGTTTGCTCCAAGAAGATCCAAAAGTATGGTAGTAATGATCGTATGAGATGAGATAACTCTATGTCGGCTGTAAATAAATATGTTGTTTGAGAATAATTAATTAAAACCCTGTAAATAGTTTAACACTTAGGAGGTACATAACCTGTAATATTGTAGTGATTGTAAGTGATTGAGGGGGGTGTATAAAAGTATGTACGTGTACACGTATGTATGAGTATATATGTGTATCTGTGGGCAAGTGCAGGTGTGTATGCATGTATAGATAGATAGATAGACAGATAGATAGATATATAGAGAGATTCTAGGAAATTCTAAAATGTATACTATGTATGTGTGGATCTGTGTATATGTGTCTAGATATGTGTACACTAGGAGTGGACGATATGGCCCTAAAATAATATCACAATATTTCGTGGTATTTTCGCGATAACGATACTCTTGGCGATATGACAAAACACTGAATTTAAAAATATATATTTTAAGAATACACTACTGCAACTAAATAAAAAGAATATATATTATTACATACAATATGATATTGCACCCCCGAACTGAAAATTTTTTATCCAATTTTTAACAGAAGTTAATGATTTAGAATGTCTTGATGCTAGTAATGTACTCCATATATCGCCATCAATCCAGGGTTAAAGTATAAATAAATATAAAATAAATGATACTGAAAAGATATAATCTGTCCCTAGTAGATATATAATGGGAAATGGGGTGGGTGATATGGCACGATAATTTAGGGCAAATTATCGTTCAAGATATTTAAAATTTTTGTCAAAATTATCGTGTACGATACAATATGGCACCCCATAGGTACACCTATGCATAGAAGATTGTACTTTTATGGTATATCTTGTCAACAATACTTACTGATGTGAAAAATTTGTAAAGAAATAATTTGTACGATTCCTTTTTAATAAACACATAAAAAAATAGAAAAAAAAGTACTGTGTCCTGATGATGTCACGACTGTATGCGAAATTCATATAGACAGAATAACAAGCCTTAAGATTAGTAGCTGAATGGTTTGCCTGTAATTAAATGTATGAAATATTTTATTTGTGATGATATTAGAGGATTAGAATTTTGTCATTAAATGTTAAACGCTGCATACATTCGTTAACCATTGTAAAACACAAGAACCACTCCAAACCTGTTTAAAAATGAATGAAAGGAATCCTCAAAAACTCCATGTTTCAACATTGCCAATCGCATTTTTTTGCACAGGATTACTAATTAGCGTCTTCTATCAGTAGGAGCAGACTGCTCCGCTCTCCTCGTTACAACTTCTCCCGAAGGCCCGGTGTGAATTATTGATTTGAGTGAACTCGTGAACGTTCACTTGTGTCCTAGGGAGCTAATTATACAGGGCTAATTAATCCCTCTTTTAAAGTCTTCCCTTCTTTTTTTCGTTTTCGTCTTTCCGTTGTCTTCCTCCCGTCCTAGGACTGATTCTGAAGAGCGAGTTGGCGCGGTCGTCATGCTCCGAGCGAGGAGGGTCACAGTCCAAAGGGGTGGAGAGAATCGCCCTTGGCTCCCACAGCAACTCTGCATTTCAGCCAATCACGGCGAGCTGCAAAATCATGCCTCAGCCTCAGGTACCCAGTCCTGCGGAGTCACCTGGTAAATCGTTCCAGCCAATCACCATGAGCTGCAAGATCGTGTCTGGTGAGTTAATATGGTTTGGTTATTCATTTGTTTGTATTTTTGTGGCATTTTGTCCTTTGGCTCTTTCTTTTTTTGGCTGGTTATAAAGTTTATATTGATGTAAGCAATACCACCAACAAAACTAATGGAAGAAAAATAAGAATAAGCATCTAAACATACAAATAATTAGTAAAAAAAAGTACGTTCAGTTATTTTATTTGGACTATTGTTAATTAGTATAAATTACACCACACTTATTTTCGACCTGCACTGTGATCGGCTGAGTGGCATTCTATTAGTGTCATTATCAGCCAGTAATGCACTGTTACCGAAGCTCTCCATGTATTACTCCACCACATACAGGTAACCTAGCAACGATGCAGCGCTTACAAACCAAAGAGCGCAGCTACAAACAGAGCAGCAATGGAAATATTTAAACTATTTTTATAACCAAACAGATCATAGTTTCTCGTCTTTTTTAACTCAATTTTTTTTTTGATAAACAATAAAGTAATTGTGGTATAATCGCAAAAATACACTTGAGGTTTGTGCTAGAACGTGCCTGCGACCTCGTGCCTATGACTGCAGCACAGCAGTGACGTTAAAGCACTCCCTCTCGTGTATAATTGCTTTAGTAGGGATGTAATGATGCACTATGCTCACGAATGGATTCATGATTTGGAACACATTTTGAATACTTTATTTAAACAATGCTAAATGCACCTCATATAAATGCTCAATGTGTGCATATTTGTATAAGTGCTATTTATTATTAAGTGTTATACCCAGGCTCAGCTCCCAAAAGCCAAAAAAACAACAAATCCAAAACAAACCCTTCTCAGAGGCTCCAACAAAAATGATGGATGGCTAACTCTGGCTGTCAAAAAGTGATTGGCATGAAAAAGCAGTTGTTTGATTGGCTTCAGTCTAAAATGATTGACATGTCCTCCATCCATTGCCTACGCCCACTGGTTCTCTAGCCTGCACTAGCATAATTCTGACCTCTGGTGTTCAAGTAACGCAACTGCATGAGATTTCATACAACCAATATTTTTCTGTTATGATGCATCGCTGCATCCCTATTATTAAGTATTTGTTATACATTTCCATTTCAGACTAAATATTACTGTTGTTTTGCTGTTTTTCTCGGGTTTTGAGTGCTCGTTTCTGACTCAGCTCTTGATCGGTCCGGACGCAAGACAGTCACGGGCCCTGCATTGTTTAATATCGTGATATATATTGGCGAAACAATAAAACATTTGCAATGTAAAGTTTTTCTAATATCGTGCAGCCCTACTTTAAATGCAAACCCTGTGTTTGGTGATGTCCATGCGTTCCAGACTTTGGGTAGTCATTGCCTGCAAAGGATTTAACAATTTAAAAGTATTTAAAAATGAACATTTTATTTATGCTGAAGTTCATTTGTCCAATTACTTTTGAGCTGTAATATGGGATATTTGGGATATTTTTGTTCAACTGCTTGAATTAAAGCTGAAAGTTAACGATCTGGGCTTGAAATGAAACAAATGAGATAGAATTGAAGATTGTGTTACTGTTTTAATACTTATGGGCCTTACTGAATGTAAGGGATTACAGCGAGCATTATCCTAGGTAGAAGGTAGAATCACGGTTGTATGTAATAGCTTTTCAAAGGCAGGAGTGTAGCGCTCACCATACTCAATATCCATATTCAAATGATAATTTATCATTTTTATATCATCACTATAAATGAAGACTACAGTTGCTGGCTGACAGATTGCCTGAACAGTTCATCTGTACGACTATCCTGCTTCTCTTAAAGTCTGTCAACTTGGAGAAATTGCAGGGAAGAGAGAAGAGTTGCAGAGTTTGTATGCAGAGTTTTTAAATTCATTCAATTTTATCAAATGGATTATGATGGACAAAGACAGAAAACCCAGTTCATTGTGTTTTCTTAGAGAAAGTAAGGTTAGACTATGGTGATAAAGAGAAGGAGTGAAGATGATACAACAGAAAGACAAAGATAAAAGATATGGATTTCAGAGAGAGAGAATGGAGAGATGAGATTATAGAGATAGAGGAAGTGGTAGCGAGAAAGTGACTCTGAGTCATTTGTCCTTTCATTGACAAGTACAAATTGTAAATGCTACTTTTATTGTGAGCCAGGAAAATACGCACACTATTGTACCTTTTCCCATGACTCAGGAAGATGTGTCATGAGTGCAGGTTGCCATAGCGACCGCATTGCTGAGCAATGAGGCAAATGTGTAGTGAGATATGGCTGGAATCAATGTTCCAGCCCCGAGTGTGTGCGTGTGAGTGTGTGTGTGTGTGTGTGTGTGTGTGTGTGTGTGTTCGTTTTTATTTCTAGTATAAAGTATATAGTCCTACCAAAGTCTTATGATCTTTTGATCCTCATCTTTTTTGTTTTGTACCACACACACACACACACATACACACACGCACACACTCCCACACACCCTCTCAGAGCCCACTGAATCAAGTATACATGAGGGCTTGGTGTGGGGGTGTTTGGAACTCTGGGCTGTATAACTAATGCATGAGCTGTTACAGCCACCCTTTCTCTAAACCCTGTGGGGGACGTCAGCGGGGATCCAGGTGGTCAGATTAAAGATGAAAAGCCCACCACAATGCCTTAAAAAACACCCTTTATACTTTTAATGTGTGCTTTTTATTTAATCAGATGGATGGATATCAGCAGGAACATCAATGAGTCTCTCTTAAGAGTGTGTGTGGTTTGTCATGTGGTGATTTTGAGTGATTCAGTGCCCATGTGCAGAAGGGAAAAAGGAAAAAAGAAACTGGAAGCTGCAGTTATCCTTACAACCTGACTGATAAAATTCATACTCAAGGCAAGGATTATAAAGTTTTGGGAAAATGTAAGTTTTTAAGTGTGCCTTACATTACGAAAAATACAGTACTCAGATTTTATAAATATAATAGTCTGTTTTTTATGAGTGTTGCTCAAGAGTAAAGGTGGGATAGGGGCCTTCCCCAAATGAACATAATGGAATACAAAATCTTTGTACAACCAAACTGTTTGTTGTCTACTGTTGTGTACTGTTTGTAGAGCGTTTCTCCCTCTGTTTGGTTTGGTTTCACACAGACATAAACCTAAATGCACTAAAATTTGCACAAATAAACTGTGAGCACATTGTCTCCTCTGATTGGTCAGAGCTGTCTGGCATAGGAGCAAGAAATTAAACAGTGTTTTAAATAGGATGTGCAGTGCAGATGTACATGTAGTAATTGTAGTCCTGGGGCTGCAAGCAGTGAACGCAGCACACACCCCGTGTGTAAACAGCATGGAGCAGTAGAGACAGTGTTTGTTCATAGCTGTGTTAATTAGCGTTATTTGGCCAATATATCAGATTAAACTGCACCTTGTCAGCAGTTTAGCTTAAATAAAATGAGGAGTATATTTGATAGCTGAGTCAGATCTAAACCACAAGTAAACCGTTCCAAAGTTTGTTTGGGAGCGGACCGAGACCACCTCCACTAGCAGGTCTCGATTCGGTTGTTTTGATCCGCACCCGATTCTGATTACTGTTTTCACACCTGCTCAATCAAATCACACTAAGGTTACAAATGAACCAGAGTCTGTTTTAACTAAACCAAATAGTGCTGGTGTGAAAACGCCCTAACCCTTAGAAGTGAATCAAGCCAACAAGGCTTCAGCCTCGAGCCACGTGATTGGTTTGGACTGGAATGTGTCCAGTTGAGATTTTTTTTTTATATATGAATCGACAGTGGTGGGTTTTATTAATGTGTATTTCCTGTTGTTTCCCTACAGGAAGTCCTTCAGCCAAACAGAGTGCTTCAGCCCAGGGTGCCAGATCCCCTGCTCCCAAAGTCTCCGCTAGCGGCTTCCTCTCATCCGGAGTCAAGGTGAGTGATGCAGAGAAAGAGAAAGAAACAGTTGGAAATCTGGGAGTAACTGGTACATGCAGTTTGATGATGCAGTTTAGTAGCTTGCATATTGTCACTGTTCTATGAAACACACTTATCTCCATTTTTGTAGACTTTTAGTTTACTACATAATTTGAACAGACAAACTGTCCCTTACACTGTGCCAAAATTTCTTGATGAACTGATCAATAGAAACTCTTTAAAATGACCTGAAATAAACTCTTTTTACATTGACTTCCATTAAAAGTTTACAAGGTTTTTTTCTCTATCTTGTAAAGTTGCTGTTTTGGAGATAATTGTGTTTCATTGGACAGCAACGATATGCAGTGTGATGATAAATGCAGTTAAGTAGCTGGTATTTGCAGTTTGATGATAAATGCAGTTGACTAACTGGTATATTCAGTGTGCTGATAAAGAAATGCAGTCAAGTAGCTGGTATATGCAGTGTGATGATAAATGCAGTCGAGTAGCTGGTATATGCAGTGTGATGATAAAGAAATGCAGTTGAGTAGCTGGTATATGCAGTGTGATGATACAGAAATGCAGTTGAGTAGCAGGTATATGCCGTGTGATGATAAAGAAATGTAGTCGAGTAGCTGGTATATGCAGTGTGATGATAAATGCAGTTGAGTAGCTGGTATATGCAGTGTGATGATGAATGCAGTTGAGTAGCTGGTATATGCAATGTGATGATAAATGCAGTTGAGTAGCTGGTATATGCAGTGTGATGATAAAGAAATGCAATTGAGTAGCTGACATATCCAGTGTGAAGATAAAGAAATGTAGTTAAGTAACTGGTATATGCAGTGTGATGATAAAGAAGTGCAGTTGAGTAGCTGGTATATGCGATGTGATGATAAAGAAATGTAGTTGAGTAGCTGGTATATGCAGTTTGCTGATAAAGAAATGCAGTTGAGTAGCTGGTATATGCAGTTTGCTGATAAAGACATGCAGTTGAGTAAATGGTGTATGCAGTGTGATTATAAACAAATGCAGTTGAGGAGCTAGTATATGTAGTGTGTTGATAAAAAATGCAGTTGAGTAGCTGGTATATGCAGTGTAATGGTAAAGAAATGCAGTTGAGTAGCTGGTATATGCAGTGTGATGATAAAGAAATGCAGTTGAGTAGATGGTAGATGCAGTGTGATTATAAAGAAATGCAGTTGAGGAGCTAGTATATGCAGTGTGTTGATAAAAATGCAGTTGAGTAGCTGGTATATGCAGTGTGTTAAAGAAATGCAGTTGAATAGCTGTTGTATGCAGTGTGATGATAAAGAAATGCAGTTGAGTAGCTGGTATATGCAGTTTGATGATAAAGAAATGCAGTTGAGTAGCTGGTAGATGCAGTGTGATGATAAAGAAATGCAGTTGATTAGCTGGAATATGCAGTGTGATGATAAAGAAATGCAGTAGAGTAGCTGGTATATGCAGTGTGATGATAAAGAAATGCAGTTGAATAGCTGGTGTATGCAGTGGAATGATAAAGGAATGCAGTTGAGGAGCTGGTGTATGCAGTGTGATGATTAATGCAGGTGAGTAGCTGGTATATGCAGTGTGCTGATTTAAGAAATGCAGTCGAGTAGCTGGTATATGCAGTGTGATGATTAATGCAGTCCAGTAGCTAAAGTCGAGTTTCCGGCGCTGACGAGAGCGGCAGCCTTCCAGCAGCTCCGTGTAGCGTTTCACCTTAAGTGAACTTTTTTCACTGTTTACTTTCTTTTTTCGTCTCTTACTACGCTGTAGTGTGTGTTAATATGTATCCCATGGATACGGATCGCCAAACTCTGCACATGGGCTGCAGAAACTTTGTTTACTCGAGGGAAGAACTTCTCGCGCTGAGAACAAAGAGCCGCGCCGGCGCGAGGCACCCCATTCCGACGGAGCTTAACACGCCATTGTTGTTTGTGTGTACGTGCCCCCCCGAGCGGACGCGGAGGCTGCGTGTGACGTCATACACGCGACCATCGCTACGCTCCAGACACAACACCCGGATGCTTTTGTCGCTCTCTCTGGTGACTTCAACCACATCACGCTGGACTCCACACTGACTTCTTTTACCCAGTATGTGGACTGTCCCACCAGAAAAAACAGGACAATTGACCTCCTGTATGCTAACATCAGTGATGCGTACACCGCCATCCCACTGCCCCCACTTGGAAAATCTGATCACAACCTGGTTTTCCTGAAGCCTCATTACAAACCCTGTGTGATGAGGCAACCAACCACAACACGCTCCTTCAGGAAGTGGTCTCAGGAGGCAGAGGAGACCCTGAAGGACTGCTTTGCATCCACAGACTGGAGTGTGCTTCAGGACTCTCACGGTGAGGACATTGAGGGGGTAGCAGACTGCACAACTGACTATCTGAACTTTTGTATGGACATTGTGGTTCCTGTAAGAACTGTTCGCTGCTTTGCCAACAACAAGCCCTGGATTACAAGCGACGTAAAGGACCTCTTAAACAAAAAGAAGAGGGCCTTTAAAGACAAGAACCAGGAGGAGTTGAAGAATATTCAGCGTGAACTCAAGTCCTGCTTAAAGGAGGCTAAGGAGACCTACAGGAAGAAGGTTGAGCAGAAGTTACAAGTTAACAAAATGAAGGAAGTTTGGGACGGTATGAGGACAATCACAGGGTGCAAGCCAGAGTGATAGTGCAACAGCTGGTGGTGTGGAGAGAGCGAATGAACTCAATCTCTTCTATAACCGGTTTGATTGCCCTGTTTCATCCTCACCTGCTTCTGTCTGTCCTGCTATCTCAGCAACCTCAGCCTCTGCCCCACTGGACACCTCCCTACCTCTTCTGAGTGCTGCTCAGGTCTCCCTCTCACAGACTATCAGCACATCCAGTCCGCCCCCCCTCACCTCCCCCCTCCACCTCTCTGCAGACCAGGTCACAGGGGCGCTGAGGAGACTCCGCTCAGGGAAATCAGCTGGACCTGACGAGGTGAGCCCGAGACTTCTTAAGGCTTGCGCCTTTGAACTTGGGTTACCCTTGTCGAATATCTTCAACATGAGCCTGCAGTTGGGGAGGGTTCCTACGCTGTGGAAAACGTCATGCCTGTTCCCTGTTCCCAAGAAACCTCGCCCCAGTGAGCTCAATGACTTCAGGCCGGTAGCTTTGACCTCGCACATTATGAAGACCATGGAACGACTGCTTCTCCCACTCCTCAGACCCCAGGTACAGCATGCACTGGACCCTCTCCAGTTTGCATATCGGGAGAAGATTGGTGTTGAGGATGCGGTCATCTACCTCCTCCACCGAACCTACTCTCATCTTGACAAGGGGAGTAGTGCTGTGAGAATCATGTTTTTTGATTTCTCCAGTGCTTTTAACACCATCCAGCCTCCACTTCTCAGAGACAAGCTGGTGAAGATGAATGTGGATCCTCACCTGGTGTCCTGGATCACAGACTACCTCACCTGCAGACCACAGTACGTGAGGCTCACTGACGGCACATCGGAGACTGTGGTCAGTAGCACTGGAGCACCACAGGGGACTGTGCTCTCCCCCTTCCTCTTCACTCTCTACACATCAGACTTCCAGTACAACTCTGAGATGTGCCACCTGCAGAAATTCTCGGATGACACTGCCATCGTTGGGTGTGTGAAGGGTGGTCAGGAGGAGGAGTACAAGAGACAGGTGGATGACTTTGTTGCTTGGTGCCGACTGAACCAACTGCAGTTGAACATATCCAAGACCAAGGAGATGGTGGTGGACTTCCGTAGGTCTGGACCACCCTTGCAGCCAGTCTCCATCGAGGGGGTTGATGTAGAGACAGTAAAGACCTACAAGTACCTTGGTCTGCAGCTGGACAACAAACTGGATTGGTCAACAAATACAGACACCCTGTACAGGAAGGGACAGAGCCGGCTCTATTTCTTGAGCAGACTGCGGTCCTTTAACATCTGTAAGAAGCTTCTGCAGATGTTCTACCAATCAATCGTGGCCAGCATTCTCTTCTACGCTGTGGTGTGCTGGGGAGGCAACATGAAGAGGAGAGATGCATCACGGCTGGACAAGCTGGTCAGGAGGGCCGGGGCAGTGGTTGGAATGGAGCTGGACTCTCTGGTTACAATAGCTGAGAGAAGGACTTTGGATAAACTGCTTTCTATCATGAACAATGATAGTCACCCACTTCACACCACCATCATGAAGCAGAGGAGTGTGTTCAGTGGCAGACTGCTGTCACAGAGCTGCACAACAGACAGACTCAGAAAATCCTTCATTCCGAGAGCCATCAGACTCTTTAACTCCTCCCATCGGGGACGGGATGCTGCTGACAACTGAGTTTAATCCAGGCACACCACTTGGACATTATTCAACAACTTAATTATTTATATTAACACTTCCCCAACCTCGCTTACATTTAAGTATACCTTACTCATGATTGGGTATTCACATTTTCACATTCTCTTTTTAGAACTGTCTTGTAACGTATGCATACGTATATTATATTATATTTCTATGTCACATCAGTCACTTTCGTAATCGATGTCATTGCACTTTACTCTGTTAATTATTTAATTATTTATGACCATAAGCAACATCTACTGCACTGCTCTGTTTACAGATAGATCCTTACCTTGTATAGTTATTTTTTTATTTTTTTTTTATAGCCTTATATATTTTCTATTCTTCTGTGTTTTGATTTGTCTGAGTATGTTTCTTATTGTATTGTGTTGTTGCTGCTGGATGCCTAAATTTCCTTCGGGATAAATAAAGTATCTATCTATCTATCTATCTAGCTGGTATATGCAGTGTGATGATTAATGCAGTCGAGTAGCTGGTATATGCAGTGTGATGATGCTTTCTTTTCCTCTGTCCTTTTGCTGTCCTCTCTAATGCTTTTGCCTCTTCCTTTTTCCTTTTCCTTTTCCTTCCTGTCTTTTTACTCTGTATCACATTTGTCTCTCTACCACATTTTTTTTAATCTGTCCTTTTCTTGCTCTTCTCTCTTAGTGTCTCTCCTCTCTCTGTCTTTCTTTCTTTTCAACTTCTCTGTCACACACACACACACACGTGCACGCTCTATCTGGGTTAGGTTCGGAGGGTGTTGCAGTGTTTTCTGTCCCGCCGGTACCGCAGGCTATTTTCACACACACAGATATTAATAGTTCCCAGCAGGCAGCGCAGTAAGATTCCTCAGCAGCTGTGGGTGAGCGAGTGCGTGAGAGTTCTTTAAATGGGACATCTATCTGTGGCATAATGCTGCTGTCTTCTCTGTTGAGGGCACCACTAGTCCTCTCTCACACTCATCAGCTGGATGTAAAAGTCTGGGCATCCTTGGCCAAATGACACTACTTTTTAAATTGCGAAATAGTAAGCATATACCCTCTGTAACTAATCAAAGTTATTAACGTGATCTGTTGAGTGAACATCTGCTCCAGCGAACATCACCCAGCTTTGCCAAACTTTTACACAAATCAATCCACACTGTTCTCAAACAGAGTTCCCCAACTACCTACCACCACCAGATCAGGAGCATCTATTGCTACCTTTAAGAAACTCCTGAAGACAGAGCTCTTCAAAGAGCAACTACTCTTTTATTACCTCTAACAAACTAACTACTTCTAAGCTCTTTTCCTTCTCCTCCTCTAAACCCTCTATTCTTCTTCTGCCTCATTCAGGCCATGTCTAAAAATGTTTTGCATTGGACTTCTAGGTCCTCTATTGCTAATATACCTTGGCTCGCGATCGCCCACAAACAGAGCTGAAGCCAGGCAGAGACGCTGTCTCGTCAGAAAGGAGCTAACAGTGCTAAGAACAGCATGGCAGTTCATTCCTCTGTTGTTTGTGTAAATAACACATCAGTGTTTTATGCTTTGCCCAGTAATTTAGAGCTTAGAAACAAATGGTTAGAATTGGTCTATGGAACACCACCAGCGACATACAATTGAGATACGTAGGTGTATGTTTAGAATAGTTCTGTTCACACTAGTTAAAAGTAAAAATCCACCCCTGAGCCAACAAAACCCAGGGGTGGATTTTTAAGTTCTGGACCTGGACTACCCACTCCTGTGTGTGCCTATAGGTTTACATAGGATCTCCGGTGGATTTTGTGTTTTACAGAGACTTTAAGACTAGGTCAGGGGCTGAACTGCACTTGGCAGGGCATCACACACACGTTGTAAAGTAACATGTGACATTTTAAAGACTGTTATAAGTGTAAAAACTTGGTCTTAAAATGTATTGTCCGTCTCTTCCGTGCCTCCTGGTGTTAGCCAATCAGAGGCGATATGTTTGCATGTATGAATATTCATGATCAAGAGCCGAAATCCTATTGCTTCTTACCGCCCACTGGATCACCAGAGCACTTTTTCTCACAAAAAAACAGCTCACGTCATTCATTTATACTAGAGACCAAAACTAGACAGTTTAAAATGAATAAAAAAACGAAGGAATGTCACCTTTAAATAATCCAGTATTGGCTGTGCAGTAAAACAGACTTCATATTCTGCAGTAAAATGGTTTGTTTAATCTCTTTATAGTTACAGATGCACCTTAATACTTGAGCTATTTTTATTAACTACATACATTTATGACATGCTATGATCTTTTTGCAGGTCATCATTAAGCAGGAGCCAGGGGAAGTGACGACGCAACCATCACAACATCAACAACAGACAGCATCCATCGGGACGACACAGCAGCATCAATATGTGACTGTGAAGGGCGGTCACATGATTGCTATGTCACCACAAAAGAGTGGGTCAGGAGGTGGAGCCACATCCAGCAAGGTAAGTTAAAAGACATCCATTATAATAATAATACTCATTTTTTATAGTAATGATTGTAATATTAGAATGAACGTTTTTGGGAAAACTGTACAGTTGAAAGGAGACTCGAGTTTCCTGCTGGGCCTCTATCATGAATACAAGATGAGATATAATTGGATATGGAGGTATACATGTTCTATATGGCATCTTGCAGCACATTTTTCCACATATGTGGTAGCTGGGCCTGTAGATCCTGCTCTACACTTAGGTTGCTAAATTTGGCATGCCTAGGAAACTCTTGCCTGCTGAAAAATCCAATTTAAAAGTCCTGCTTTGAGAAGCAGCACATGTGAATGCAGAATATTCCGCTCATCTTTTTAATTGCTTATTTACATTGTAAGAATTGGGAAACAACAAACGGTTATAATACAGTGGCGTAATACAAGATTTGCCCCTTACAGACTTTTGCATTTGACATACTTTTATTTTATTAGGAGAAAAAACTATCCAAACCAGTCTATCCCTGTGTAAAATTCAGGAATCAAGAAATTACTTAAACAGACCGTGTCTGACAACATGAAGCTGAATGATCTCAAAAAGGGACATCTTATGCTACAAACAGATAAGAAAACAAAGTCATTGATCTTCTATCGGTCTGGAAAAGTTTACAAAGTCGTTTCTAAAGCTTTAAGACTCCAGTAAACCACAGTGAGAGTTATTATCCACTAATGGAGAAAACATGGAACACTGGTGAACCTTCCCAGGAGTGACTGGCTGACCGAAATTATTCCAAAAGGGCATGAACAACTCATCTAGGAGGTCTCAAAAGACCCCAGAACAACATTTAAAGAACTGCAGGTCTCACTTAAAGCCTCAGTTAAGGTCAGTGTTAATGATTCAATAATAAGAAAGAGACTGGGCGAACATTGTATCCATGGTAGAGTTGCATGGCAAAAACCACTACTGACCAAAAAGAAAACGGCGCCCTATTTTACATTGACTGATGTGTGCATGCCCCATTACATCAGGCGTAAAACTAACTCAATTTCAGAAAAAGATCATCATACTGAACGTAAAACATAGTGGGAGTGAAGTGCGGTCTGAGCCTGTTTTGCTGCTTCTGGGCCTGGACATTATCATCTAAAAATTGCTGTTTATCTTTGTCTGATTAAAGTTTGTTTGATAATCGGAAAAATATCAGTATGACAAAAAAGCAAAAATAAAAAAAAAATGTCTTTAGGGGGTCAAATACTTTTCACGCCACTGTACACGGCATCAGTGTGTTTTTCCTATTATTTCTGCAAAGCCAGATATGTTAACTCTGAAACGGAGCATCTGGTAGGACCTGAGCAACCATGCTAATGGCACTGATGCAAGAGCTACTGTGAACATGGGGATATCAGAACTGCAATTGCAAATCTTCTTTTTAGTATGCTAACTGCAATTGCACATTTTCACCAAAAACTTGTATGTGTTTGTCTGCAGATGCTGGGGATTCCTGTCAGTCCTGCTCTTCAGTCTGCAGTTAAACAGGTGGCCATAAGCAGCGGCCAGATCCTGGTTGCCAAGTCCAGCCCGGTTGTCTCTAAAGTGATGGGCCAGAAGCAGGTTGTGGCTCAAGGTGTTGCTAAGGCACTTGTTTCGGGAGGCGGAGCTGGTGTTGCAGGAAGTGCAGGACAGCAGGTGCATAATGTTACCAAGGCCTCAGGATCAGGAGTTGGAGGCAAGAGTGGAGGTTAGTGGTCAAAAGCCTTTATTTATTTATTTGGTCCCCCAAAGTCAATTCATTACTGTATTAGTAATACTAGCAACAAATCTGCAGAGACTATAGCTTTAAAAAAAAGTATTCTCGCCTCGACTAAAACACTGCCCTGATTCTTTAACTCTTTAACATTATCTTTATTGCAAACTGAGAAATGAAAATGTATCCAATTAAAATCTTTTGAACATATTGGTGTACAAAAATCAAATCAAGTTTGTTGTCTTAATATAATAATATCATAATAACAGGTGTACAAGGAATGAAAAATATAGGCCCATAGTCTACCTTAGTAGTTAGAAAACAACATATGCAAAGAATAATCTTACAAAATTAAGAAAAGTTGTGTAATATCTTGTTAGTGAGATACTTTATCTGATAAGAAGGTTGTTGAGGAGTCTGATGGCCTGGGGGAAGAAGCTGTCTCTGAACCAGCTGGTCCTAGTCTTTTTTGCTTCTTTATCTCCTGCCACTGAGCAGCTGGGAGAACATTTATGGCCTTTATAATCTTCCTGGACTTTCTCAGACAGCGGCTGATGTGTAAATCCCAAAGGTTTGGAAGCTGTTTGTATATCAGTCAGCCAATATGTACTGCCTCCTTCCTTTACTCACAGTCTGCGCATTACTGGGCTCATCTTTGATCAGGTTTATCAGGCCAGTCAAAGGAAGATGAAGTTCTCTAAAGTTTCTTGCTGTGCTATGATGCTAACCCTCAGGGGCAGTGAATATTACAGCAGCTTCAGAGGCAGAGAGGAAGTCTAGATCTCGATCTGCGTTTGAATTCTTAAAGCTTCACAGAGCAGGAGTGCTGATCTAGGATCTGTTTTTGTCAGTAGGGTTGTGGTAAAAATAAATTTATTCTGGATCAGCACTCCTCCTTTGAGCTGCTTTATGAATACAAAACCAGGTTCAGGTCCCACACAGCAGTGTTTTTTAATTTTTTTATTCTGTTTGGGATATCTGCAGACTAAGAACTTAAGTTAATCATGTCCAAATATTTTTATTTGTATAAACTAATGTAATTTTTCCCTTTTGATACTGTTTTTGATGACGCAAGTCGATACAAATGCTGTAAATCTCAGTACCAGTACTCTATAACTGTGCTTAGCATTTGTTTACCAAATGACTGGATGCCTTTCTGTGTGTAAGTTTCACTTAAGTGACTTGAGTAGCACTGCTGAGGTAATCTTTTGTCTAAAATGGCACTGCTGAGGTAAATGTTTGACTAGAGTTTTGTGTTTTTTATATATATATTTTTTTTTATTTATTTATAGCTTTGCGATTATTTTCTTTTTTTTAAAGCAAGGGAAAAATACATTAAGGCTATGTAATTAATTTATTGGTAAAAATGAAATGATTTAATGAAATCCTGCAAAAAGAATGTTCAGTATTGTGCCTTTGGGCAAATGTTCCTTTTTTTTTTTATCAGCTTCGGTGTTGGTAGAAGTTGTCGGATTACGTTACTTAGGGTCAAACATTTCACACAGAACCTACTAGCAAGAGATTAGGCAGTATCTTATTTTCCTTTATCGCATACTGTCTCAAAATACTACAGAAGTATATGGTATTAGCAGAGACAGTAATAACTGGGAGCATTACAGTGGTGCTTAAAAGTGGTGTTTCACAGATGGGATATGATTCTTATGCTAAAATGCAGTGTTCTCCTTTCTCCAAACATAAAGCTTTTGATTATTTTTACTTAGCAAAAAGTTTAGTTTTGCTCTCATCTGTCCAACAACTTTCTTCCAGTAGCCTTGTGGCATGTCCACGTGATTTTTAACAAACTGCAACAAACATCAATGTTCTTTTTTGTAGAGCAGTGGCTTTCTCCTTGCAACCCTTCCATGCAAATCATTGTTGTTCAGTGTTCTCCTGATAGTACTCATGAAGATTAAAGGAGAACTCTGGTGTAAAATGGACTTTTGTTGTAGTAAAACATGATAAACATAAAACAAGTACTTATCTTAGATGAGTAGCACACCTCTATTCTCCCACAGTGTTTCGAGATCCAGTGATTTTAAAAGTTTGTGCAAACACCCTTCAGACTGAGTGACACGGAGCATTATTTGTCCTGATAAATCACTTTTTCCACCGTTATCCAGCTCAAAGTAGCTTCACACCTCCTTGCTAGAATCCGGATAGCATAGCACAGGGTTCATACGGTCATGAAAAACCTGGAAAAGTAATTGAATTTGAAAATAGCGATTTCCAGGCCTGGATAAGTTTTGGAAAAATATTTTGAGCTAACAAAATATGTCGCCTCAATTCAGTAATTTAGCCCTACACAATGGAGCTCTCAGGATCTGACACATTTTATGAACAAAAATTGTGTCAACATTTTTATCAGATTCATTTTAGGCCTACTATTTTAATTTTAATTATAGTTTTAGTTGATGTTTGGTTTTACTGTCTATGTTTGCACTGATGTTTTAAAAATTGTATGGTCATGAAAATGTGACTTGAAGGCGTGGAAAAGTCATGGAAAAATCATGGAAATTTATTGGTTAAAAAGTGTATGAACCCTGATAGCAGCCGGCAAGCTTATAGGATGTAAACAGAGGTTTTTAATAAGCTTCTTGTGCACTTTTTAAGTTATAAATGCCTGTTAAGGGCTCTCCGGATTTATCGGGGCAAATTATGCCCAGTGTCGCCCATTCTGAAGGATTTTTGGACAAACTGTTAAAATTACTGGATCTCGGAACACTGTGGGAGAACGGAGGTGTGCTATTCATCAGGGGTAAGTACTTTTTTATCATGTTTTACTGTAACAAAAGTCCATTTTACACCAGAGCTCTCCTTTAACATTAGCCAATGTGAGAGAGGGGCCTTCAGTTGCTTTGAAGATACCCTGGAGTCCTTTGAGACCTCGCTGACTATTACACTCCTTGCTCTTGGAGTGATCTTTGTTGGTCGATCACTCCTGGGAAGTGTAAAATTTGTCTTAGATTTCCTCTCAGATTTCTACTCAAATCTTTGGAACCTTTTCCAGCCTGATGAACATCAACAATAGTCTTAACAGACACCACAAGATATGAGTGGACGAAGGGGAGTCTTGTCTGAATACAAAACATTAGTTTTAGTCTGATACTCTGGTGCTAAACTGTGACAGCTACTGTCAGAAAATCACATAGTGTTCCTTTCAATACATAGGAGTTCTTGACTGTGTTAAATTTGAGTAAATGTGAAGTCCTGTGTGTTAGACAGGATGCTGGGCGTTGTCTGAACGCTTCGAAGTCTTTGAACACTTTCTGAGTACAAGACATTAAGCCTCTCTGAGTCAAAGCTGATGATGGAAATTAGTAATAAGGCAGAGAGGCTGTGTGAGCGTGTGTATGACAAGAGGAGATATTAGAGAAAGAAGTGGCTCTAAGTGTAAGAGACGATATGTGAGTGCGCCTTTGTGTGAGTCAGGGATTGAGTGTGTGTGTGTGTGTGTGGTTTCAGGAGAAAGACTTTACCAAGCAGTGTCTTTGTTGTAAAGGAGCACACATTACACAGTTGGGAGGATAAAGGGAATTTGCATAAGACCAAGAACCCAGAAGCCCCTAAAATCTTGCTGTTGTCCCACAACACATACAAACCTAAACCAGATCGGACATGTTTTGCTTGTGTTTGTTCTCCCAAGAAGTATAGCAATAACAAAAAAAAAAAATCAGGTACCATATTTTTTTTCACTATAAGGCGCACCTAAAATACATCAGTGCACCTTTTAATCTGGTGCACCTTACGTATGAATTTTACCAGTCAGGTTGTAGAAGCAAGAAGCAGTAAAGCCTCTCTGCTACAGTGTTTATACAGGAGTTTCAGTTTAGTTCTCCAGCACAGAGACTGGAGTAGTATTAGCATTAGTCGCTAACCTCTATTTCTCCATTCAGAGGTGAGTACCATTGGCCTGTAGCTTGCTGCTAACCCCAGCCAGCTCTTTCGCCGTTCAGAGGAAGTGTAGCCTGCTAGCCCTGCTGGGGCAGCATTAGCATTACCCGCTAAGCGCTAGTTTTTTGCCATCAGAGGGCATAATATCAGACTGTAGCCTGCACCTTTACTGTGTTAAAACACGATACGCTGGATGAACTGCAAGCTGATATCGCTCTGGCTTACCGTAACACTCATGGTTCCTCTGTGTAGCACTGTCGGGCAGCATTACCCGCCAGTGGTTAGCTGCTTATGCTAATGCTAGTAGACAAAACTGTGGAAATCTAAGCTTACTGTAAGTAAACAGAAGTGCTTTACTCACCCAAATAAACAGTTTTCTGGAGAAAAATCTGTGTAGATTAACATCCAGTGCTTGTTTGACTTAAAAAAAGGTTTCTTTTACAAAGTTTTTGTTTTCTTAGCTTAGCTTTACTTAACTTAGTTAGCTACACCCCCCACCCCACCACCACCCAGCAGCAAAAACTGCTGAATTACAAGTTCCTTATAGAGTCTCTTAAAATGCACCTTGTAATCCAGTGCAATTTATTGTGCAAAAAATATGGTAAATACTGGGTCAGGAAACTATTCTGTTTTGCAGGGGGAAATGTAGTACAATTTTACTTTAAGCTGAGTTGAAATAGTGAAATAGTTATTAAACTCATGAGAGCTTTTTGAAAAAAATTAGCTACTGCATCTACCTCATCTGTTTTCATTTGATACATATATATTGCTGCACTAAAAGGCAGTAATTCTTATTTGTGGAAGATTAGTTTAATGTCACTTTGAAATAAATTTGGAAAAAAAGTAAGCAATGATATTATTTTAAATAGTTCCACAAACACTATAAATAAACCTAAAATTCTCAGAATATCAGTATTAATAGAGATATTTCTCAAAAAACTCTCTAAAGTAAGTTCAGGCCAGTGTGGGAGTAAGGAGGGGCAGAGCGGTGCTTCAGCACAATTCAATCAACTGTGCCTAGTGTGAGTACATTCTAAATGTGTGGTACTTCTAAATCTAAAATTTATAAGGTATTCTGGCTTGTTTAATACTTTTTGTTTGCATAATAATTATGTATGTGTAACTGTATAAATATTATATTTACAGTGACATAAAAAAAGAAAAGGAAAAATAAACTGAGAGAAAAGAGGTGTGTCCAAACTGTATAAAGTAATTGATTAGACAGAATATGATTCATAGGGCAGGTAGAGGGTAGGTGAGGGTAGGTTATTTAGAGATAAGGCTGTAATCTGTTATGGGATGTGCAGGGATGGTGAGGAGACAGTCATGGGTTGCAGGTTTATTTGAAGAGTGAGATAAAGCAGCTGGAATGTGTGTGTGTGTGTGTGTTTGTAAGTGTGTTTGTGAGAGAGAGACAGACAGTGAAATAGCCAGTGTTGGCTGCTGCAGTGCTGACTAAAAGCCTGAGCAGTGTGTTGCTCACTAAACCTCCTCGTATCTTTCTGCCTCCTCAGGGTGAAATAGGATTGGGTTTGATTAATTTTGCCGGCACAGTGAGAAAAAGTCAGTGTGTGTGTGTGTGTACATGTCTAAATGAATAACTGTTGGTGTGTGAAATAGCCTCAAATCTCTATCTCTCCACTATGAGTCAGTCAGCAAACCTTTACTTACAGTAAAGAAGGTATTTACAGTATATACAGTGAGTCTGAATTTTCTCTTTACTTTCATCTTCTATTGTTTTGTGTATTTATTATATAGGGCCTAGGGAAAAGTTGTGACTTCTGCATGAACCCTCAGAATGCCACTTTCAGCTGTAATTATGTCTTCAAAGACCACTTGCTCTCCTAACACCTCTAACAAACAAACTATTTCTGACCTCATTCCTTCCCTGCTCCCCCTCTTCCTTTCTTCCTGCTTTCTTCATCTATCCCAATATTACACCCTAGCCTTGTTTAGTCCTTGCTAAATGTTTTATTTAAATTTTTTTTATGTCATCTATTGCTTACAGTGGCATGTAAAAGTATTGGGTAAAATTCTGTAAACTACAGACAACATTTTTCCCAAATTCCAAATAAAAATATTGTCATTTAGAGCATTTGGTACCACGTTAAAATAAGGCTCCTTTAAAAAGCGTTTATTAATAGTTTATAAAGGAGTTTGTTAATGGTTGTTAATTAGGTTGTAATTATTTTAATAACATTAATAAGCACATACAACACATAAATATAAAGAACAATAGTAAAAATGACATTTTTAAAATATATAATAAAATAATATAAAAAGCCAGTTTAGTCATTTAATGTTATTATAGTAAAATGAATACATTTATTAACAAAAATGTTAATTATGACTGATGGAAAAGACAAAGTAAGATAAGCATCTAGTAAGATCTGAGGTTTAACAGTATAAATGAATGTGAAAATCACGATTTGGTACACAACAGGCCACTGTTGCCCTTCCTAATTTTTTTAAAGGCTTTTTAAAGGTTTAGAACCTAATTAATAACCATTAATATACTCCTTTGTAAACTATTTATAACCCCTTATAAAGGAGCCTTATGTTGAAGAGCATTTGTTAACTGAAAATGAGAAATGGCTTAAATAACAAAAAAGATGCAGAGCTTTCAGACCTCAAATAATGCAACAAAAGTAAGTTCATATTCATAAAGTTTTAAGGGTTCAGAAATCAATATTTGGTGGAATAACCCTGTTTTTTAAAACACAGTTTTCATGCATCTTGGCATGTTCTCCTCCACCAGTCTTACACGCTGCTTTTGGATAACTTTATGCCACTCCTGGTGCGAAAACATTTAAGCAGTTCAGTTATTCCAGAGGTTTTCAATTTGGTGAAATCAAAGCAACTCATCTTTTTTGAGTAATCTCTTATTTTCTTCCTAGTGCTGAATAATCTAAGTAAATATAAAAGTCACTTTTAAAATGATGATTGCATTTATTAAGAGAAAAAAAATCCAAACCAATCTAGCCCTTTTTTTGCCCCTCCATAAATTAACTGTGATCACACTCTTTTGGAAAGCTGAGTTCAGTTTCACTACTTAACACAAACAGGCCTGATTACTGCCAGATCTGTAGAATCAAGAAATCACTTAATGAGACATATCTAAATGATCTCAAAAAGCAGCTTAATATGCCTTGATCTGAAGAAATTCATAAATAGACGAGAAAACTAAATCAACATCTGTCCATCTGCCAGGAAAAGGTTATTTAAATATATAAGTCATTTCTTAGGCTTTGGGACTCCAAACCACATTGAGAGCTATTATTTACGAAAAAAGAAAAAAAAAAAAAAACATGGAACACTGGTGAACCTTCCCAGGAGTGACCGGCCGACCGTAATTATTCCAAAAAAAGGGCATGAACAACTCATCCAGGAGGTCACAAAAGAACCCGTTCAATCTGAAGCGTTCAATCTGAAGGTCTCACTTGCTTCAGTGGGTTATTTTAATCTGATGTGTTGTTTAAGATCTTTTATGTTCTGTTCTGGTTTTGTTCTGATGTTTTGATGTTTTTGTTATTAGTGATGGCGACGCTGCAGCTGCCGGTGAACAACTTGGCTAACCTGGCCAACCTGCCTCCAGGCACCAAGCTGTACCTGACCACGAACAGCAAGAACCCCTCCGGCAAGGGCAAACTGCTGCTCATCCCACAGGGAGCCATCCTGAGAGCCTCAAATAGCGCAGGTTAGAACACTGCTGCTTCACACACACTCACACACTCACTTATACAGACACTCACTCGTACACAGCTCAGAGTACAGTCTTTTCCTTTTTTACTTACAGATATCTCTTTCCCTCTCTCTCTCTCTCTGAACTTTTCTACAAGGTGTTGAAGCAGGTTGATGTGAGGTTTATCCTTATGTGACTTTCCTGTTCTACTTACTTTGAATAAAACAAAAATTCTCCCAGAGAGAGAGAGAGAGAGAGAGAGAGGGAGAGAGAGAGCAGTGAAAGAGTCCAACATAAAGCAGCAGCAGCTGCCAGGCTGTTTCGTTGCGCTGTCTGTTCCTGCTTTAATAATGCATGACTGTATTTATACATCTGCAGGGTAATCCTTCTGTATTAGCTTCCAGCGAGTCTTTATTAAAGCTGAGAGCTGTGCTTGTTGACTGTGACTACAGGTGTTAAGTGTCGGAGTTTGATGATAATGAGGATTAGATAGACAAGAATGTTAACTAGAGCTCTACAATCAATTCAATGTTAATTCTAATGTTTGTAGGGTGCAGCTATCGATTATTTTTGTAATTTTGTACTCTACTGAAAAATCGATTCAATTAATCGAATAATCAGATAAAACAATTTTGCTTGGTTAAAGAGCAATTAAAAAGATGCAAAAGAAAACAAGAAATTTCACTTAATAAGGAATGGCAACTTGGTTTCCTTGTAGAGCTGGGCGATTAATCGATTTTATCGATTAATTTGAGTTTTAATTTCCAACACCGGCGCTCCCGTAGTTCAGTGTAAGCTTAGCCCCTACCTCCCTCCCGCGCACACATCCTCGCCCAAGCAGTTCAGATCACCTTTGTCCTTGCGTTAAAGTATAAATAAATATAAAATAAATGATAGTGCACAGATATAACCTGTCTCTAGTAGATATATAATGGGTAATTAAAGCAGTGTGAATTTTTCTTTTGCTGAAAACGACAAAAAAGTGGTACTCTGATGTGATAATTAGGTGTGGGTGATATGGCACGATATTTGCGATATTATCACGAACGATACAATATGGCACACTCCTACTGCACAGTGTCTGAATTTATCTTTTTGTCTCATTGGCCAAATGTACTCCTAGATAAAGAAATCATGCATATAGTTTTTCAGCCAAAGTAACTTCAGCTCAGCTAACTGTAACATGTATTTAGCACGTTTATATTCTGAACTCCACAGCGCTGTGTTTACTGTTTACATAAAGCCTGTATTAAGTTTAGAATTTTCTCCGTTGTAATAAACTAACCACACACATTAGACAGTATTAATAATAATCGGCGCTCCACAGCTCTGTCATTATGTTATTGAGGTACATTAATGTTAATCTCATTAATTTGTTATAAGTTAAATTTACCTGGTCTGCCGGCTGAGATGGTGCAGCATTAAAACATGCTTTTGTGGGAGGCGAGAGCCAAGCTGCACCGAATACATGTCACAGTTCGAACCTAAAATGTTTTTTTTTTTTCTTGTAAATTCACTGTTTTTCCTCCCTGCATCCAAAAAACGCTGTTCAGAAACCTCCGCCTCCTCCTCCTTCTTGGGCGCTGAGCACGTTGTGTCAAAATAAAAGTCGAAAAAATTCCACGTTTTTAAATTAAATAAATGATTACTCAAGGCACAGAAAATTAATCGATCAATTTTTTAACCGAGTAGCTCTATTTACTCGAGTAAATGTTTCACCCCTAAATGACTGTACTGAATTGTTGATACGTTTAGGTTCTTTTTTTTGTTGCACATTTTGTTTGTTTCGCTGGTCCTAATTTCAATTTGATGTATTTTTAAAGAAAATCCTTTTTTTCTTTCTCAATGTCTCTCTCTCTCTCTCTCTCTCTCTCTCTCTCTCTCCTATCTCAATGTGTAGGTCATCAGTCTCAGAGTTCTTCTGGTTCTGCTCAGTCCTCCAGCAGTGGTGGTTCTGGATCCAGCACCAGCCTCTCCTGTACCTCCTACATACTCAAACAGACCCCGCAGGTAACACACACAGCTCTGTACTAAAACATATACAGCTCTCTGAAAAAAAATTTGAGAGAACTTCAGTTCCTGAATCATTTTCAGTGATTTTGCTATATATAGGTATTATGTGTATAAGTAAAATTAACATTGTGTTTTATTCTAGAAAAACTACAGACAACATTTCTCCCAAATTCCAAATAAAAATATTGTCATTTACAGGATTTAATGGCAGAAAATGAGAAATGGCTAAAATAACAAAAATGCAGAGCTTTCAGACCTCAAATTATGCAAAGAAAACAAGTTTTAAAAGTAAAAAAATCAATATTTGGTGGAATAACCCTGGTTTTTAATCACAGTTTTCATGCAACTTGGCATCATGTTCTCCTCCACCAGTCTTACACACTGCTTTTGGAGAACTGGATAAACAAATCAAGCAAAAATCACAATTGTTTAGACTATAATTCTCGAATTTTATGTGTTGGCCTTTGAGAAATAAAAGACAAAAACAGCTCATAAAAAGTTGCCATTTGTTTTCTTGTGAGTCCTGATTGGTGCTTTTTTAGTTATACACTGGTGGGCGGTAAGACGGAAAAGGTTAAGAACCCCCTCAGGTAGAGTTTAAAGGGAGTGGCATACTTTTACACACTTGTGCACTCCCAACTCTCTCCATCTCTCTCTCTCTCTCTCTCTTGCACTCTCATTATATATATCTCTCAATCTCTCTCACTCCCTCTCACTCTTGCACTCTCTCTCTCTCTCTATATATATATATATATATATATATATATATATATATATCTGTCTGTCTCTCTCACCCTCTCACTCTTGCACTCTCTCTATATATATCTCTCTATCTCTCTCTCTCTCCCTCTCTGTCTCGCTTTCTCTCACTTTTGCACTCTCTCTCTCTTTATCTCACTCTTGCTCTCTCTCTCTCTCTCTCTCTCTCTTTATCTCTCTCTCTCTATCTTGCTTTATCTCTCTCTCTCTATCTTGCTTTATCTCTCTCTTTATCTCTCTCTCTCTCACTCTTGCACTCACTCTCTCTATATCTCTCTCTATCTCTCTCTTTCTCTTTATCTCTCTCTTTCTATCTCTCTCTCTCACTCTCACTTTTGCTCTCTCTCTCTCTTTATCTTGCTTTATCTATCTCTCTTTATCTTTCTTTCTCTCTCTCTCTCTTTGTCCTCTGTATGAAATCGTTAGTCCTTGCCTGGAGGTTCTGTAAATGGCAGCCGGACCAATACATCTTACCACTCTTCTAATACACATTATCAATCCGTCTGTGCTCTTCTGACCTCTGTCCCTAATGATCTTTGCAGGGCACGTTTCTGGTTGGCCAGCCAGGGGGCTCCGGGAAACAGGGCGGGGCCGGATCCTCTGGTCATGTTGTGTCAAACCCTGCCTCCGTTACGCAACAGGCGATTCGGGTCACAGCAGGGCAGAAAGCTGCTATACTGGCTCAGGTAAGAGTCGTGAATGAACCACTCAAATCAACAATGATGTACAAGATGGGAAGTATTTAAGGTTGTGTTGTTTTTTTTGTGTGTGCAGAAATCATATATCATTTATATATATAGCAATTTTTTTTTTAACTCTTGTTTATGCGGTGTATAAAACACACAGCATATTTGAGATGCATGTTTGATGCAACAACAGCGGCACCAGCGTTGCCCCACATATTTTGCGTGTTTGGATAGTTTCAGACACTGTTGTCCCTTTGACGACTGCATCTGGGTCATGAGGAAGAGCTTGATAGGGTTATGGGAACCAAAGAAAGAAAAGTTTTTACATTGAAGTAGATTTATGTTGGTATTAAAAATATATATATCTTAAGAATCACGTTTAATTTTTTTTTTTAAGCTGTACATAAAATTTCAGTATAACTTTTTCTAACGTCACAGAGCTGCAGAGAATTTCCTGAGGCTGGCAGCTGGGCTCATCACAGAGAAAGCGTTGTAGCCTTGCTGTAAAAAAGGACAGTTTGTGCTCCTGCACAGACTCCAGCACAAAGGAGCAAAGCTTCATGTGAAGTTTCGGTTTCACCTTAAGCTGCATCACAGGAGCTTTCGAAAATGTTGAGTGTCTGACAGCTGGGCTTATCACTGATTTTTCATTTAAGCTTGTTTTTAAAAGGGCACATTGTTTAACCACACCCAGGTTTTTGGTTTAGTTCTCCAGCAGTATTAGCATTAGCCGCTAACTCTTTCGCCGTCCAGAGGTGAGTGTTATTGGCCTGTAGTCTGCTGTTAACCTCAGCTAGCACTGCTGGAGCAGCATTAGCATTACTCGCTAGCAGCTTGCCGCTAATGCTAATGCTCCAGCTTACCAAGTGTTTTACTCACCCAAATAAACAGTTTTTAGGAGAGAAACCTTGACTTGTTTGACTCTTCTGAAAATGCTTTTTTGTTTTATTTTTTTATTTTTTAAGAATTACAGTTTTGTTTACTTAGCTTAGCTTCACAGGTCTTGCCACCCAGCGGTGAAACCTGCTGATTTAGAAGGAAAACATGGCAACACCCCTATTCCTTACTAGTGTCACAGAAAATGCATCATAGAATCCGGTGCGCCTTATATATTAAAATAGACCAGAAAATAGACGTTCATTGATAGTGCGCCTTATAATCCCAGAGTGCCTTAAATCCGAAAAATATGCTAATTGTAATTTAGTAATTTAGTACATTAATGTTTATTTTTGAAGCCAAATAATCTGATTAAAAAATTTATTAGTCGATTAGTCAACAATTATTTCTACCATCCCCTCCATCTAATTAAAATTCTAAATGTTCTTTTAAAGATGTTTAAATATTGAAAGTTCTAATATTTAGTAAGTAAATATGTAATCTACTGTATTTGAGCATTTTGGAGAGAAGTTAACTGTGTTAGTGAACCCATAAGCCCTCTTCCACTGTGTTTCTGTCCCCAGCAATTGCAGTGTGTGTAATGCAGTACTGTTACAAATGAACAATTAGTCAACACTGAAATTTTAAGTTGACAAATGTTTATACCAGGCATTGTCCTTTATATTGACTAGACACCGCAGGCCTAGTTAGTTATTAGTTTATTAGTTTATTAATTTAATCTCTCTCTCTCTTTCTCTTTATATTGCATACTGTTTACTCACTTTCTCATTTTCCCTGACATTTTCTCTACTTATTGATCGCTCATTCTCTTCCTCCCTGACACTCTCTCCCTCCTACTGTTTGCTTCCTACACTCTTCCACAGAGCTGTGTTTGCTCAGTTTAGCGCATAAAAAAACAGAGGATAGCGGTTAGGATCTTGTAGGATTTTTATATATATTTGTGCATAAACCCTTAAAGCTCATAACGGCCATTTCACTGTAATCCACTAAAACCACTGAGCAAACTCATTGCTTGTTGAAGGAATAGCTCTGAAGACAATCTAAGTCACATATTTTTCCTTTTAGTCTGATACACATCACATTTCAAAAATCCTAAAAGAATTAAAAAACAAAGCACATTTCGCAGCTTGCCTTCATTACACCAGCAAATTCTGAATCCGAATCTAAAGAGGTAATGTGGGTCATGCGGCAAGACAACGACCCTAAGCACACAAGTAGTTTTACTAAAGAAAGGTTGAAGAAGAATAAAGTCATTTGTTTTTGAAAAATCAAGTGAAAGTCCTGATCTTGAACTGTCATATTTTTCGTACTATAAGGCGCACCAGCTTATAAGGCGGATTTTATGCGACACTAGTAAGGAACAGGGGCTTCGCTATGTTTTCCTTCTAATTCAGCAGGTCTTGCTCTACACAGATTTCTCTCCTGAAAACTGTTTATTTTGATGAATAAAGCATTTCTGTATATTTACAGTAAGCTTAGATTTCCAAATTTCTCCAACACTAAGGCTGGAGCATTAGCTGCTAACCACTAGCACTAGCCACAGTTAGCGCGTATAAATGCCGCCCAACAGAGCTACACTGAGAAACTCAGTTTCTCAGAGAGTTTAGGTAAGCCAGGGCATTATTAGCTAGCGGTTCATCCTACATAGCTTGTTTTAACACAGTAAATGTGCCAATATATAATATATAATGTCCAGTATACTCAGCTCTGAACGGCGAAAGAGCTAGTGTTTAGCTCGATTAGCGGGTAATGCTAATGCTGCTCTAACAGTGCTAGCTTGGGTTAGCAGCAGGCTAAAATCCGATTTCTCGCTTCTGCACGGTGAAAAAGCTAGCGCCTAGCGCAGTTAGCGGGTAATGCTAATCTTGCCCCAGTCTCGGTGCTGGAGACCTAAACTGAAACTCGTTTAAAACGCTGTACGTTAACCGAGTGGCTTTATACATAAGGCCATCGTATTATAAGGCGCGCTGGTGATTTTTGGGAAAATTAAAGGATTTTAAGTGCGCCTTACAGTGTGAAAAATACTGTAGTTGAAATATACCTTTGCATCACATAAATATGTAATATTATATCATTTTAAGTTCTAAAGGATTCACAAACTTCCAAAAATCTGTGTACTTAAGATTCAGGGCTCTCTTTACTTTGTGTGTTTTGGCAGGTGGTAGGCGGGTCTCAGGGTTCTCAAGTAAAACTATCAGATGGTTCTGTGAAAACAGTCACAGCGGCCACACACTTGTCAAAAACGGGCACTACCACTCTCAGAATGACCGGGGGGATCATCACAGCCACCAGCACTACTCAGAGTGCACCTGCTGCTGCTTCTGCCTCTGCTGCCGCTGCTGCTGCCTCCTCCTCCTCTTCACAACAGGTGAGACACATTGCATGTTGTAGTTTTGTAGTTCTCAGGCTTCAGTTCTTGTGAACTGCAGCGCTGGATGTTTATTTTTTGGCTGATTATCTAAAACTGCTTCTCTTTCTTTTTTAAGCCTGCAGAGGGAGCCGGTCTGCCCACAACACCGTCAGTTTCAGGGGCGAAAGCCGCAACGCAGCACCCTGTGTTGGTGGCAGCCAATCAGGCTGCAGTAATCAACGCCGCCAAGAGTGCAAGCTCAGCTGCTAACATAGCAAAAAGCTCTGGCAATTTGGTAACAGTCGGCAAAACCGTTAACATGCCGCTCCTTAGTCTGTCGAAAGGCTCGGGGACGGCAGTTGTTGGCGTGCCTAAAAGCGCCAGTCCATCAATGGTCACCACAGCATCACTTGTGGGAGGAGCTACAGTCAGTGGAAAAGCAGCTGCTGCAATATCTGGTAATCTAACGTCTGGTCGTTTCTGCTCATCGTGAGCTTGAATGAATATACAGTATATATTTTCCCCTAGATTAAGGATTTCTGTTTAAAATACCTTAAAAAGACGAACGTTAGCCTATCAGACAGAACATTAACAACCCCTCTTTATTTCTACACTCACTGTCACTACACTATCAGCTCCACTGAGCATAGAGGAGCACGTGTACCGTATTTTTTTGCACTTTAAGGTGCACCTAAATCGTCCCAAAAATCGTCAGTGGGCCTTATGTATGAATTTTACAGGTCAGGTTGTAAGAAGCAGTTAAACTAATCTACTGAAGTATAGTGTTACACAGCAGTTTCAGTTTAGTTCTCCAGCACAGGGGCTGGAGTAGCATTTGCATTAGCTGCTAATCGCTATTTCCCCATTAGCTGCTAACCCCGGCTAGCGCTGCTGGAGCAGCATTAGCATTTGCTAAGTATATATGACTGTAGCCTTTGCCGTGTTAAAACAAGCTACATGGAACGATCCGGTATCTAATATCACCTTGGCTTACCGGAGTACTCAGGATTTCTCAGTGTAGCTCTGTTGGGTGGCATTAGCCGCTTACCACATGTATCAGATACAGCAGTGCTGCTGGAGTTTTTAAACACTGTGCTCACTCACAGTCCTCCACACTATTAGACACTTCTACCGTCGGTGACACTGAGGTGTTTAAAAACTCCAGCAGCACTGCTGTATCTGATCCACTCTCTGTACCATCAGCTTAACACACACCAACACCTCATACACCACCACCATACCAGTACAGTCACTACAGTGCTGAGAATAAATCACCCTCCAACCAAATAATAATAAAAGATGCTCTGTGATGATGTATCTTGTGGGTTCTAACCATTGAAGAACAGGGTGAAAGGAGGATAATAATAAAGTTTATTAAGAAACAAATACAGGACTACAGTCTGCAATGATCAAAATACAAAGTGTCCTATATAAAAAGTGTCCTATATAAAAATGGACAGTGAGTGTAAAAACAGCTCATGAAAGGTCATAGGTGTTTCCAAACTTGATTTCTACTGTATATACAGTTTGTATATTCATTGTACTGTACATGTGTTTGTTCTCCTGTAGGGATGTTGAAGCTGCACTCAGGTCAGTCCAGCTCCCAACAGACGGTACTGACGATTCCAGCCAACCAACTCAAGCAGCTCAGCATCAGTGGATCCTCCTCAGGACTACAGACCATCCTCATGCCCGTGGGGAAAGGTACATTTACCATAGGCTCTTTATACGTCTGTCAGTCTACCTTATAGACTGTATATAGCTGGACAGAGCATCGTCTCTCAAAAATGAAGCCACCACAGGTCGGGCGCCCCCTGCTGTTCGGTTGCAGAAAGCTGTGTAACTCCACCCATCCCCATAGGTTTCAATGACAAAACAGACAACTTTCAATCACGTTTTTTTTCCAATATACTATAATTCTACCTGCAATATTTAAATGCAGCAGCTAGTGTAACCTCTGCTTATATTGTCAATTTTTTATATCCCCACAGAATTCGGTTTTAAAAACGTTATTCAGCTCTATTCAAAAAGGTGTGGTTATTGAAAAACAGCTGGTTATGGGCGGGACCAATAACAGACCGTCAGCTCCGCTCCGCTCTGCAGCCTGTGACCGCGAGGCAGCCCTCAGGGGCGGGGATATTTAAATGAGTAGGCTACTCTCCACAGTCTTTCTCCCTCCTCTGGTCTCTACTGCGCTCTACAGACTCGTGTTTCGGGGTCGCCAACATGGCGGAAGATTTTGGCTTCATTTTCATTGAATGAATGGGAACGGAGACACGACGTCCATCTTTTTTACAGTCTCTGGTCTACCTCATCTCTCTAGCTCTTATCACATTGACTGTGTTTTAGTTCGCTGTAGGTCTGCAGTAGAGAGTATTTCTTACATATGTGGCTTGATTAAATAAATGTATTTCAAATGAAGTGCCTTTAAAAAACTTACTTTAAACGTTTGAATCCTTTTTTAGTACATTTTTCACTCTCTTACTTTTATGCATTCAATCTGCTTCTCCCAATAGTGTTTAATCTTTCTGTTTCACGTGTCTGTCCACCCACCTGTTCATTCAAATATCCATTTATCCGCCCATCCCAGACAGCTGTCTTTGTGATTCTTTTCTACTCTCTTCCATAAATGTATATTTTTGTCTACTTATATATATATATATATCTGTGCATTTATTCCACACACTTACCTGAGCACCCACCTATTTACCTACTTAAAGGAGAACTTGAACTGGATTTGGGTTGGACTACAAACTTTTGTCGAATAGTCCAACTCCTCTTACCCCCAGCATTCTGAAATACAGCACTTTTAACTGATGCTGCCAACAGGCTTACGATGCTAGTGATAGGGGCATAGTGTTGCTCATGCAAAGAAATCACTATTTTTACCTATTAACAAGCTCAAAGTAGCTCCACACTTAATTGATAGAATTTTAAAAAGTGAAATCTTGAAATTAAGACATGATAATTCAACTGAAGAGTCAACTTATTGTGACTTAAGTTCCAGATATGTATTTCGAGAATGATTCATTTCGAGAATGGTGTAAAATTAGTGATTTCTTTGCATGGGTAACGGTATGCCCTTTCACTAGTATTCACTATTAAGTCTGTTGGGAGCATCATCTAAAAGCACCATACTTCGAAATGCTGGGAGTGAATGGAGGGGAGCTGTTTCACACCAGATTACTGCTTTAAACACACACACTCACCAGACCTCTCACCCACCCATACATCTATCTATCCTTCCACATCGTTCTGTAGAATATACCTTCATATTCTCCTATCACTCTTTCCAGAGATTGCTCTGTTCTTACCCACTTCCTCCTACCCCTCAAGAGACCACTGCAGTACAGAATTAAATCTCTCCCAGCAGGAGCTCAGTGCCCCACACATCCTCAGCCTGAGCATTATTCACCCTACTCATCTCAGGCTGGAGCTGATGATCCCACACTCCCTCCTCTGGACACGGCATTGTTCATCCTACACGCTCACCCATAAACATCAAACATCAGCTGAAGCACAGAGCACTTTTACCCAATAACACCTACGTATGCCTCCATCTGCCTGCTCACTGTGGTTTAGTTATTTAGTCATTTTAAAGCTAAATGCCTGCAGTAGAGAGCATTACTTATGTATCTGTTTTGCGTAAATGCAGCGTCCCGTAAAACGTTTTTTTGTATCCATCGATCACTTGCTTTAGCTGCTTGTATATTCGACTAAAATTGCGTTTCAGATTGATTTGATAATTTTTTCCGAGGCAAGTGTGTTTTCCAGCTCGTGGAGTAGATGTGTTTGTGTGTGTGTGTGTGTGTGTGTGTGTGTGTGGGCAGAGCACCTGAACATCATAGTGTTAGATGAGCCGTTTCCTGTAATGGCACTCACTCTGTTGCCATGGCGACGGGGTATAATGGGGTGCAGGAAAAAGACAGAGTAGGGGAGAAGAGGAAGAACGAGGAATGGAAAGGAAAGTAACTGATGTAACAGCGGAATGATGAAACTACTGTGAGCTATTCATTATTCCTTATGATCAATTTTCTCGATCACTATATAGAGTCCTATAATGAAGACTAGGGAAATAAATGATTCCGGACATTACCGTAAAAATTACTCATTACTGCGTGATGGCAGTAAAGGCAGATTCAATGAAAAGCGTTCCAAACATGTTGACATAACTCTACTAAAATCCTGCACTCGGAGAGTCATGCAAGACTGGAAAAAGGAAATGTGTTTATTTGAGTAAAAAACATGTACAGCTCTGGAAAAAAATAAGAGACCACTTGGTGGTATCATGATGAGTTTCTTTGATTTGACCAAATTAAAAACTTCTGGAATATAATCAAAGGAAGATGGATGATCACAAGCCATCAAACCAAGCTAAACTGCTTAAATTTTTGCACCAGGAGTGCAGGCATAAAGTTGTCCAAAAGCAGTGTGCAAGACTGGTGGAGGAGAACATGCCAGGGTGCATGAAAACTGTGATCTAAAACTCCTTAGAGACTTCACATGCAAACTTTCAATCTAGACTCCATGGTGAATTGTGAGTGTTCCTTATGTGCTCAGGTAATGTACACTGCTTTATTGCAGGGTTAGTATTTTCAAAGACCACTAAAAATGATTAAACCTAAAATAGTGGGGAAAAAATAGTGAATAGGGTACAGTTTGGTACAAAGTTAAACTTATTATTATAATAATGGTTAGTTTAAGTTTGTTACCAAGTTACTCCTTCGTTCACCCCTCTGCCCATGCTCCTGACAACCTTTCGAATCATCCATCCATCTAATCCACCCATCCATCAATCTTTCCATCCACCCACAAATCCAACCAACCACAAATCCACCCACCCATCAATCCACCCCAAAGCCCACCAACCCCCCCATTAACCAATCTACCTACCAACCAATCCACCAACCTACGAACCAATCCACCCAACAATCCACCAAACAATCTAACCACCCACCAATCAATCCATCAACCCACCAATCCAACCACCCACCAAACAATCCACCTACCAATCCAACCGCCTACCAACCAATCAACCAACGCACAATCCAACCACCCACCAACCAATACACTAACCCACCAATCCAACCATCAACCAATCCACCCATTAACAAATCCACCAACCTACCAACCCACCAATCCAAACAACCACCAATCCAACCACCCACCAAACAATCCATCAACCTACTAACCTCCTATTTCCTGACTGGAGGTGGAGCTCAGTAGCAAGAAATTGCAGTACTTACATGCTACTGCTCGGAGTGTGACGTGTTTAATAAGCATGTGTGTGTTTTTGTGTGTTATACAGTTGTGCAGTCTGGCTCAAAAGCTGCATCCAGTGCTCAGAGTGGAGCTGCTCCTTCTACCTCTACACCTCTGGCTCAAGGTGACACACACACACACACACACACACACACACACACACACACACAAACACACACACAAATACACAGGTCTGGGTGAAATGAAAGTTATTGTTAATGATATGTAATAGAATCAGTGTTATCAGTGTTATCAGCTTGTGTTTGTGTATATCTAATTATAGTTAAGACTGAGCCTGGAGTGATCAGCTCCTCCTGCTCTACCCCAGTGACCCCCACGTCCACCCCAGTATCCACAGCAACTACACCCCTACCTACAGCCACAGCAACTCCAGCTACTGTTAAAGTGGAGCAAGGCACCGAGACCACAACAGCTGAGCTCATTAAGTAAGAACACACACACACACACACACACACTCTCACGTGGTACTGCTCAGACAAAACTTTAAAAATGAAAATACATTAATGTTTCTGGGATCGCATCACGTTTCTGTACTTGTGGAGCATTTCTGAGATTGCGTCGCGTTTGAGTTTGCATCGCATTTCTGAACTTTTAAAGCATTTTCATCACGTTTAAAGCTTGCATGACTTCTAAGTTTTAATTGTGTTTCTTAGATTGCATTGCATTTCTGTACTTGCAGTGCATATCTGAGTTTGCATCACCTTTGAGTTTGCATCGCGTTTCTGACCTTGCATCACGTTTCGAAACTAAGATTGCATGTCTGGCTTTTATTTACGTTTCTAAGATCACATTTCAGTACTTGCATCACTTTTCTGACTTTGCATCATGTTTCTGAACTTGCATTGCCAATTCACATCGTACATCATTGGACTGGGACAGGTATTGTGTCTCATGATTTTTGTCACGTCCCATGGAAACTTAAAAACGCTGCCCTGACCTGCAGGATAGGTGTCTGGGGTTTCCAGCACTGAATGTAGATCAGAATTCTGCTAGATTTACTTGTCTGTTCACACAGAATTTTTTTTTTCTATAAAAAAAAAATCTGACTTGACCCAACTTTTATATGTTTTTAAAGTTTTACATTTTAGTGTTTTTTTTTTATTTCTTTTTATTCATTTCATGCTGTGGACAGTTCTCTGTTAGATCTCAGCTCATTTTGTTTTTAACTGTGTTTTTGAAAACACGTCTCAGATCTCAGTTCAGGCTTTTCACAAAGAAGCGTGTGGTTCTGAAGGAACGACATCCCCAATCCCCAAACTAAACTAACTCTCTCTCTCTGACTCTGTTCTTCTCCTCTCAGCACTGAGCATATTGAAACCATGCTGCAGCTCCTGACGGCTGCGGTGAAGAAGTTTCCTTTGATCATCCGAGAGAAAAGTGAGAGGAGTTTTTTATTATTTATTTATTTTTAATAAATGCAGTTTAGTCTCTTTTTTATGTGTGAAACTGTACTTCTCTCTGCAGTTGTCAGATTGTGAGTAATGAATCGTGTGTGTATTTTAATATGTGTTTTGTGTGTTTGTGTTCTGCTGGGTTGTGTGTGTTGCCAGCTGAGGATTCCCATCCGTTCTGTGCGACCTCTGTGGAGCAGTATTATTCCTGGAACATTGGAAAACGGAGGGCTGCTGAGGTAGAGAGTTTGTGTGAGGTTGTGTGAGGTTGTGTGAGGGTGTGTGAGGGTGTGTGAGAGTTTGTGTGAGGTTGTGTGAGGTTGTGTGAGGTTGTGTGAGGGTGTGTGAGAGTTTGTGTGAGGTTGTGTGAGGGTGTGTGAGGGTGTGTGAGAGTTTGTGTGAGGTTGTGTGAGGTTGTGTGAGGGTGTGTGAGGGTGTGTGAGAGTTTGTGTGAGGTTGTGTGAGGTTGTGTGAGGGTGTGTGAGGGTGTGTGAGGGTTTGTGTGAGAGTTTGTGTGAGGTTGTGTGAGGTTGTGTGAGGGTGTGTGAGAGTTTGTGTGAGGGTGTGTGAGTTTGTGTGAGGTTGTGTGAGAGTTTGTGTGAGAGTTTGTGTGAGAGTTTGTGTGAGGGTGTGTGAGGGTGTGTGAGTTTGTGTGAGGGTGTGTGAGGTTGTGTGAGGGTGTGAGAGTTTGTGTGAGGTTGTGTGAGGGTGTGAGTGTGTGTGAGGTTGTGTGAGAGTTTGTGTGAGGTTGTGTGAGAGTTTGTGTGAGAGTTTGTGTGAGAGTTTGTGTGAGAGTTTGTGTGAGAGTTTGTGTGAGAGTTTGTGTGAGGTTGTGTGAGGGTGTGTGACAGTTTGTGTGAGAGTTTGTGTGAGAGTTTGTGTGAGAGTTTGTGTGAGAGTTTGTGTGAGGGTGTGTGAGGGTGTGTGAGGGTGTGTGAGGGTGTGTGAGGGTGTGTGAGTTTGTGTGAGGGTGTGTGAGGGTGTGTGAGGGTGTGTGAGGGTGTGTGAGGGTGTGTGAGGGTGTGTGAGGGTGTGTGAGGTTGTGTGAGGTTGTGTGAGGGTGTGAGTGTGTGTGAGGTTGTGTGAGAGTTTGTGTGAGGTTGTGTGAGAGTTTGTGTGAGAGTTTGTGTGAGAGGTTGTGTGAGGGTGTGTGAGAGTTTGTGTGAGAGTTTGTGTGAGAGTTTGTGTGAGAGTTTGTGTGAGGGTGTGTGAGGGTGTGTGAGGTTGTGTGAGAGTTTGTGTGAGAGTTTGTGTGAGGGTGTGTGAGGGTGTGTGAGGGTTTGTGAGGGTGTGTGAGAGTTTGTGTGAGAGTTTGTGTGAGGGTGTGTGAGGGTGTGTGAGGGTGTGTGTGAGGGTGTGTGAGGGTGTGTGAGGGTGTGTGAGGGTGTGTGTGAGGTTGTGTGAGGTTGTGTGAGGTTGTGTGAGAGGGTGTGTGAGGGTGTGTGAGGGTGTGTGTGAGGGTGTGTGTGAGGTTGTGTGAGGTTGTGTGAGGTTTGTGTGAGGGTGTGTGAGGTTGTGTGAGGTTGTGTGTGAGGTTGTGTGAGAGTTTGTGTGAGGTTGTGTGAGAGTTTGTGTGAGGGGGTGTGAGGGTGTGTGAGGGTGTGTGAGGGGGTGTGTGAGGGTGTGTGAGAGTTTGTGTGAGGTTGTGTGAGGGTGTGTGAGAGTTTGTGTGAGGGTGTGAGAGTTTGTGTGAGGGTGTGTGAGAGTTTGTGTGAGGGTGTGTGAGGGTGTGTGAGGGTGTGTGAGGGTGTGTGAGAGTTTGTGTGAGGTTGTGTGAGGGTGTGTGAGAGTTTGTGTGAGGTTGTGTGAGGGTGTGTGAGGGTGTGTGAGGGTGTGTGAGGGTGTGTGTGAGGGTGTGTGAGGGTGTGTGTGAGGGTGTGTGAGAACATGAGGATTGTCAAGCTGAAATGTGGAATTCGTGCTTCATCTTAGCAGATTTCTTCTGTCGCACACACTCTTGTTTCTCACTCTTTCTTTTTCCCATGCTCTCTCACTCTCTTTCATGCTGTCAATCACTCTCTCTCAGGCTATCTATCAATCTTACTCTAGCGCTCTCTCTCGTGTGCTTTCTCTCACATACTCTCACTCTTTCACGCTTGTTCTTTCTCTCTCTCTAAAGCTCTCGCTCTTCCTCTCTCTTGCTATAACTCTTGTGTGAGGGTGTGAGAGTTTGTGTGAGGGTGTGTGAGGTTGTGTGAGGGTGTGAGTGTGTGTGAGGTTGTGTGAGAGTTTGTGTGAGGTTGTGTGAGAGTTTGTGTGAGAGTTTGTGTGAGAGTTTGTGTGAGGTTGTGTGAGGGTGTGTGAGGGTGTGTGAGAGTTTGTGTGAGAGTTTGTGTGAGAATTTGTGTGAGAGTTTGTGTGAGAGTTTGTGTGAGAGTTTGTGTGAGAGTTTGTGTGAGGGTGTGTGAGGTTGTGTGAGAGTTTGTGTGAGAGTTTGTGTGAGAGTTTGTGTGAGAGGTTGTGTGAGGGTGTGTGAGGGTGTGTGAGGGTGTGTGAGGGTGTGTGAGGGTTTGTGAGGGTGTGTGAGAGTTTGTGTGAGAGTTTGTGTGAGGGTGTGAGGGTGTGTGAGAGTTTGTGTGAGGGTGTGTGAGGGTGTGTGAGGGTGTGTGAGGGTGTGTGTGAGGTTGTGTGAGGTTGTGTGAGGTTGTGTGAGGGTGTGTGAGGGTGTGTGTGAGGGTGTGTGTGAGGTTGTGTGAGGGTGTGTGAGGGTGTGTGAGGGTGTGTGAGGGTGTGTGAGGTTGTGTGTGAGGTTGTGTGTGAGGTTGTGTGAGAGTTTGTGTGAGGGGGTGTGAGGGTGTGTGAGGGTGTGTGTGAGGGTGTGTGAGGGTGTGTGAGGGTGTGTGAGGGTGTGTGAGGGTGTGTGAGAGGTTGTGTGAGGGTGTGTGAGGGTGTGTGAGGGTGTGTGAGGGTGTGTGAGGGTGTGTGAGGGTGTGTGTGAGGGTGTGTGAGGGTGTGTGAGGGTGTGTGAGGGTGTGTGAGAGGTTGTGTGAGGGTGTGTGAGGGTGTGTGAGGGTGTGTGAGGGTGTGTGAGGGTGTGTGAGAGTTTGTGTGAGGTTGTGTGAGGGTGTGTGAGAGTTTGTGTGAGGGTGTGTGAGGGTGTGTGAGGGTGTGTGTGAGGGTGTGTGAGGGTGTGTGAGAGTTTGTGTGAGGGTGTGTGAGAACATGAGGATTGTCAAGCTGAAATGTGGAATTCGTGCTTCATCTTAGCAGATTTCTTCTGTCGCACACACTCTTGTTTCTCACTCTTTCTTTTTCCCATGCTCTCTCACTCTCTTTCATGCTGTCAATCACTCTCTCTCAGGCTATCTATCAATCTTACTCTAGCGCTCTCTCTCGTGTGCTTTCTCTCACATACTCTCACTCTTTCACGCTTGTTCTTTCTCTCTCTCTAAAGCTCTCGCTCTTCCTCTCTCTTGCTATAACTCTTGCTTTCTCATACAGTCTTTTATGTTCTTTTTCTCTGTCTCATTCACACTTGGGCATTCTCATGCTCTCTCTCTCTCTCATTTTCTCTCTCTCAAGTTCTTGCTTTTGCTCTGTCATGTTTGCCATCTTTGACTCTCTGCTTTCTCCCTCATCTTCTTCCTCTTTTCCCTATCTGTCTTGCTCATGCTCTCAATCTGGTTCTTTCTCTCTAAAGCTCTTGCTCTTTCTCTCACTTGCTATAACTCTTGCTCTCTCATACTCTCTCTCTCTCTCATCCCCTGTCTCTCGCACTTGGCCTTTCTTTTTCTCTCTTGCTCTCTCTTTCTCTCTCGTACACTGTCTCTGATACACTCTCTTACATATCTTTCTTTCCTTGTCTCTCGCACTTGGGCTTTCTCATGCTCTCTCTCATTTTCTCTCTCTTAAGTTCTTGCTTTTGCTCTCTCATGTTTGCCCTCTCTCTCTCTCTCTCTCTCTCTCTCTCTCTCTCACTCTCATTCCCTCTTTCTCATGTGATTTCTCTATCATTATCTCACACTTTTTCCTATCTCTCTTGCTCATGCTCTCACTTTCACTCTTACACTCTCTCTCGTACACTCTTTCCTGCTCTCTCATATCCCTCTCTCTTGCACTTCTCTCAAGTTCTTGCTTTGGCTCTCTTGTACACTCTCATGCTCTCTCTCTTTCTTGCCCTCTGTCTCATGTGCTTTCTCTTTCGTCCTCTCTCTCTTCCCTATCTCTCTTGCTCAAGCTCTTTTTTTTGTTTCTCTTTCTCTAAAGCTATCTTTTCACTCTTAAGCTTCTTTCAATCTCTTGCTCCATGTCTTGCTTTTCTCCTGTTTCATGCTCTCTCTTTTATTCTTTTACACTTGGCCTTTCTCATGCTCTTTCTCATTTTCTCTCTCAAGCACACAGAAAAAAATGTGTGAAAGCATGAGAAAGGCAGTGTCCCTCTCGCTCTCCCTCGTACTCTCTCTCTGCTCTTGCTCTGGCTCTCAGGTATATTCTTTCCCATCCTGTCTCTCATGCTCTCGCTCTTGTTCTTTTTCTCTCTCATGCTCTCTCTTTCTCACATCATCTTCCGTTTGTGTCTCACTCTCTCTTGTTCTTCTCTTCTTGTGTATGTAGCTCCAGCGGGCCGTAGCGGTGAAGCGTCTGGTTCAGGATGTTTTGGACCGGAACCCCCGGCTGCAGGCCCTCAGCCCCCCCAAAACCAGAGAGGTGGTGCAGTGGTGCCGCCTGCGGGGGTACACCCCCCCTGACCCAGAACCCCAGCGCACAGAGGAGGACTCCTTAGAGGACATACTCACACAGATAGACAGCGAGCCAGGTGTGTGTGTGTGTTAAACCACGGTAACGGTGCACAGTGGATCAGCTCATTCAGTTCATTATATAAGAGAAATGCTGATAATGTTATTGATGATGCAGAACACTCTGCAAGACTGACCATGATTGGATGGTACTGCCAAAACTCGGTGCTCGTCATTGGTTAGATGTGGTTTCGGGATTTATTTTTATTTATTTGATTTATTTATTAATTTTTTCGATGAGAAATGTGCCTGTTTTGCTTAATGGAGTGCGATAATTCTGACCTTTACTAATTGAAAAAGCCGTAGTCGCAATTGTGTGTGAGATTAGCCCGTAGAGTCCTATAAAAATGATTCAATCGCCCTGAAACCCATTTCAGCTGAAATACCTCCATCTCGTTTGCATTGTGAAAATGTCTGTGCGTGTGTCTCCTTCTCAAAACTTTTTGATAAGTTAACTTTCAGTGCTCTGTGTTTGACTACCTAGCCACAAATCTACATTATGCAGATGATACTATGTGATACAGGTTTAAATAGGCATGTTAGTAATTATTATAACTGATGGAGTTGCAGTTGAGCTGAACATCAAATCCTGCAAACAACCATCAAAATGCTGCCGCCCACACTGGCATGTTAAGTGTTTCAGTGAGTGTAAGAAAATATTAATACATATGGAATACATATCACGGACACAAATGGTTTGAAAACGTGGAACCATCTGTGCCTGTGATGCACATCCTAATTTTTTTCTGTTTTAATGCATCGTGTCACCCCTAGTGTCCCATGACTTTTGCCAAGATATGTGTGTGGGGTCTCCTGCATTGAATATAGATGTGATTTCCGCCAGAGTGGCTTGTCTGTTCACACAGACGATTCTAGACAAAGTCAGCTGGTCACCATCACTAGCACCCACTATTAATAAACGTCTATTTTCTGGTCTATTTTCACATATAAGGTGCACTGGATTCTATGGTGCATTATGCAACCTTCTAATTCAGCAGATCTCATTGCTGGGTGGTGAGACCTGTAAAGCTAAGTAAACAAAACTGTAAATCTGAAAAAAAAATATATATAGTCAAACGCTGGATGTTAATCTACACAGATTTGTCTCCTGAAAACTGTTTATTTGGATAAGTAAAGCGCTTCTGTTTACTTACCGTAAGCTTAGATTTCCAGATTTCCTTCATAGCTAGGTGCAGCAGCATTAGCATTAGCAGCTAACCGCTAGCCACATACATAGCTTGTTTTAACACGGTAAAGGCGCAGGCTACAGCTCATAATACTCACATAATACTCTGAACGCCAAAAGCGAGTTTAGTGGCTAATTCTAATACTGCTCCAGCAGTGCTAGCCGAGGATAACAGCAAGTTACAGGCCAATAATACTCACCTCTTAATGGCAAAAGTTAAACTAAACTAAACTGAAACTCCTGTATAACACTGTACTTCGTTGGAGTGGCTTTACTGCTACTTAATAGCTGACTGTTTTTTTATACATAATGTGCACTGGGTTATAAGGTGCACTGATGATTTTTGGGTTATAGTGTCCTATATGAAGAGCTGTGTTTAGTGTTATAACGGGTTTTGTTTTAACAGAGTGTCCCTCAACTGTGACGGACAGTGGAGAACTGTGTCAGCGTCTGGAGCAGCTGCAGAGAATTTTGAAGACGGAACCAGAGGAAGACAGTGATGAACCTCTGGATATTGTCACTGTTAAAGAAGTTAACAGCTCAAGGATAAAGGTCAAACAGGAGCAGGAGGAGCCGGAGCAGGAGCCCAAATTCTTTATGGGATCATGTCCCTCTTCACAGTTCATCAGAGACACGGCCGGGCAGGTGAGGGGCAGTTTGGATGGCAGTTTTACCTTCTGTCCATCTTTTACTCTCTCTTTTGTATTCCAATTGTATTTGACCAAATACTTTTTTTTTTTGCTTTATTTCTTAACTTCTACAAACCATCACTGATTGTAGAAACTTCACACTAGACCTCAAGCAGCTTGGACTGTGTGTCTCTCCACTCTTCCTCCAGACTCTGCTCCCTCGATTTACAAATGAAATGCTTTTAAATGTACTGATGCTCAGTGATGGTTTGGAGAGACATGTCATCTGCTGGTGTTAATCCACTTCATGCTTTCCTCTGCTGACAACTTTTTCTTTGAAAGTGTTGTGTAGGCATGTCTAGGAGTCAGCCTCTGTGAGCCTTTTTTTAATAGGAAATCAGGGAAAGCACTTTTACATGTTCAACCTGCAATTACTTACATATATATCTGCACGCTGAGTATTGCAGCAATCTGGGGTGCCTTATTGTTTTCGTTAGTCAGTATATACGTCTCATTGTTTTATTTATTTTTTTATTTAATGTCCGTATCCGTAAATTTTGGGATTTAGGGTATTTAGAGCCCTCTCTGGTGAGATAGGACAATTGCACCAAGCATGCGGGTGTGATGCGGTCCTCTTAAAGAGCGGGTGAATCCGATTCCAGGTTATGTTCAGTGAGAGAGAGAGAGAGAGAGAGAGAGTGAGAGCGGTCACGGAGCTCTCTCAACCATTTAAATGCCAATTCGGTATTAATCCTGGTATTACCGTGGACTCGTCGCATTCCTTTTTGGCTTTTGAGCTTGCTTCACTCCTTGTTTCTTTGGTTTTACTATGGTTGAATGAGTGAATGAGCCCTTCTGAAGTCTCCATTGCTCCACCAGCCGTAAGTACGTAAAGATGTGTGAGGTGGCCAGAAGAAATCCTGCGAAAAGCAAAAACAAAATAATACAGACTGCCCCTTAAATAAAATTAAAGATAAATAAGATAAATTCTTATTTCTGCATCCACCATTTTTGATCTGTCAGTCTCTGTCGGTTCACTCTTTCAGATTGGTGTGAGTCTGCAGCCTGTAGAAGTGGAGAAGAACGTCTTTGCTGCTGTGGTGGAAGCCATGATTCTCAAGGTCAGTATTTTTTTGGAAGTGCTGCAGAATAATAAACAGCATTTTTTTTCTTCTTCTCTCTTTGAGAAGTGCTGCATTGTGTAGAACCCTCTCCTTTTGTTTAAACTCCTTATTCTCCTTTTTCTCCCTGTCTCCAGGCCACAGAGCAGTTTGCCAGTGAGATCTTGAGAGAGTCGCTTGCCAGCGCCTATGGGAAGTCACCTCAGAACAGGTCTCTGCACACACCTTTCCTTTCCCACCACTGCTTATTCCATTCAGTTAGCATTGAGCTGTCGGGCTCTTACCATCTGTTCATCTCTATCTTTGTGCCATTTGTCCGTTAACTTCAGTGCACTTGTGTATTTATTTATTCATCCGTCCGGTTTGTAGGTCCTTACACATCTGCTTCTATCCGTGTCTATTTCAGGACTTTATATTCATACTTTATAATATATTTAGTCTGTAGCTTTTATCCCAATCTATAGGCTTCTCTACACTCTTTATAGCCTGAGGCTCTTAATTACCTTTTCAGAATGCTTACAGTACAGTATATACAGCAGCACTCACACTCCCGCTGTTTAGCCCAATAGCTGAAGTGACCAAAAGGAGAATAACATTCAGCCCTGATCTGCTGTCAGTGTTTATGGCCACAGCCATGATTTCTTTGTGTCTGTGATCTCTGTACACGGCCTCAGGGAGCAGGCTCGCTGCACATCTCTGTGCTGTTTCTGCTCCCCTGACTCAGCTCATGAAGCTTTGATGAGTACCGGCTCAGTCGAATCAGGCCAGTTTTTAAAGCGCGGAACGTATAAAAGTTCTGCAGTTGAGAACAGCTTCAGTAGGAGATCAGAGATAGATAAGGACTCTGTGTAGCGCACACTGCTGTAGCTCTGAAGTTTGTCCGTAATGCGATGTGAATTTTAAGGAGCCACATGTCCAAAGGGGATACAAATGGAGCAGTAGTTTCAGTGCATAACAATGACTAGTGTTATATTTTAATTAGGAGACACATTTCTTATACTGTGTTCTGTTTATCTTGTGATTCAGAAGCAATACTAGTTGATGACGCATTATATGATATTCTGTACATATTAACACTATGACAATTTGTCCACAGATAGATGTTTGACTGATTTTACAAAAAAAATTTTTTTTTATCCTATTTTCTCCTCAATTTACAAGGCCAATTACTCAACCTCCTCATTAGGACTCCCCCCTATTACTAGGGATGCCCCAACACACCAGGAGGGTGAAGACTAACACATGCCTCCTCCGATACATGTAAAGTCAGACTCCACCTTTTTTTGAACTGCTGTTGATGCAGTATTGCTGAGTAGCATCACAGCGCACTCGGAGGAAAGCACAGCGACTCGGTTCTGATACATCAGCTCACAGACGCTTTGTGCTGCAGACATCACCCTTTAGTGATGAGGGGAAAGAGCGTCATCTACCCACCCAGAGAGAACAAGGCAAATTGTGCTCTCTCAGGGCTCCGGCAGCTGTGGGCAAGCTACATGAACAGGATTCGAACCAGCAATCTCCTGGTCATAGTGGCAGCTCTTTAGACCACTGGACCACTCAGAGCCCATGTTTTACTGATGCAATGATACAAATGGATAGTTTTGCTATTAATTAAGGATGCAACAAATATTGGACAATTTCCAAATTGCCTAATTTTTTTAGAATTACTCATTTATAGAGCCACACTGGTCTCCCTGATGACCAGGGCCATATCTATTCCCCAGTGGCACCTTCCTGCATACCCAGTGCCACCAGTTACGCCTTTGTGAATTAGTGGAGGTAGATAATTACATGTTTTTTTTTTTTTTTTTTTTTTTTTTTTTTACAAACAGGCTTGTTTGCAGCTTCATTTCTGTATTAGGACTGGGAAAGTGAACTGTTCATAGGGTTTGAAAAGTACATTATTTATTTTAAGAAATTGTGTAAAATTCAGTTTTATGTGAAATACAGCTCTGGAAAAAATATGAATCCACAAAAATGATGAGTTTCTTTGATTTCACCAATTTGAAAACATCTGGAATATAATCAAGAGGAAGATGGATGATCACAAACCATCAAACCAAACTGAAATGCTTGAATGGAGTTTTGCACTAGGAGTGGCATAAAGTTGGTGCTGGACGATATGGCCAAAATTTATATCACGATATATTCCTTAAATTTCGGTCGATACGAAATAATTTCGATATCGATATAAATACTTTGAAGGCCTCAGAAAACTGCTAAGAAGCCCTGCAATCCCTGCAGCACTGCGAATTTAAATTATTATATAACTGTGTATTTGCACTTTTTGTATGGCTGGCATCAGATACCCTCATTATATGCACATCTATCTATCTATCTAATGGAAATCTGTACCTACTACTGTCTGAAAATTTTATTTAAGTCTTTGAAACCTCCTTTCACAAAAACTTTAATACTTTAGAAATAAAAGTAGTCAAAATAAATCAATGCTCAATATTATTTGCATATAGCAAAATAATAACATGACATCCCTGTCAAACATAAGCCTATATAACTATTACCAATAAAAATAACTTTAAATTACAACAGAGGCAGAGCTTTTTATTCTTTGTGAACAAATTTAACAGATTAAAACAAGTGTTTCAACTAGGATATAGAATACAATAAGCCTTTATATACATAAAAGCAACAAGATTTTCCCGTCAAATAAACAAACCTACAGGCTTTATCAACTATGAATAACTTAGTTACAACATAAGCTATAGAAGTGCTTCAGTCAGTATAAGAAAAATATTGTATGTAGTGGAGTTGCTTGAAGTGGTGGAACAGATTAGATGTATTAACATTACCGCTGCTGGTCGGCTGCACTCTCCGGCACAATTTGCAGCAAAGCGGCAAGGCAGCGGACCCGCGGCCGAGCGAGCGGACCCGCGGCCGGCCTCGAGGATCCGGGGCCGACCGAACCGAGTCTACCTTAGCCTTAGATCCGCTCGTCCCGGCTCCGTTTGGCTCCAGCGCGAGACATTTTTGCTGCGTAGCGAAGCCTACCCGAGCCTAGCCATTTTAATCTAGCCTTGCCTAGCCTAGCCTGTTTGGCTACGTGCCTGTGTGGTTACGTCATCACGCACTGACGTAGCCCAGCTACGGGGGCTGAATGTGTTGAGCTCTGCGGCGAGCTGACGCCAGTAAAAAACGCCTGTCCATGATTCTGTAAATAATACATATCGATATACCACAAAACTGATATCACCGTTATTGAAACATTTCTTATCGCGATAAATACCGATATCGAATTATTGTCCAGGCCTACATAAAGTTATCCAAAAGCAGTGTGTAAGACTGGTGGAGGAGAACCAAGATGCATGAAAACTGTAGTTAAAAACCAGGGTTATTCCATCAAATATTGATTTCTGAACTCTTAAAACTTTATGAATATGAACTTGTTTTCTTTGCATTGTTTGAGGTCTGAAAGCTCTGCAACTTTTTATTATTTCAGCCTTTTCTCATTTTCTGCAAACAAATGCTCTGAATGACAATATTTTTATTTGGAATTTGGGAGAAATGTTGTTTGTAGTTTATAGAATAAAACAACAATATTCATTTTACTCAAACATAAACCTAGACATAGCACAATCAGATAAACTGATTCAGTAACTGAAGTGATCTCTTAATGTATTCCAGAGCTATAGATCTATAATTAATCAACAAATGAATAAATCCAAGGTTAAAAGTCCAACTGGCCACTATTAGGAACTCAGTTTTCTGCAGATTTTGATTGATTTCGTGCTGTAACTCCCGTTTGTGAGCTGCTGATGAGCTTGATGAGGTGATGTGATGTGAGGGACGTGCAGGGACTGTAAGAGCATGTGGAGCTCTGGAGCTCTGAGACTGTACGCTGATCACAGAGACAGCCTGAGACTGCAGAGCCTGAAGATAACCAGGATCAGCTTCGTCTGGGGGAGGGGTGTGTGCAGAATACTTACTCAGCGTTTCTGTGTGATCTCCTTCACATCACTGTCACACACACACACACACTCGCGCGCACACTCGCACATCTCACCAGTGTCTCTCGCTCATACATATAAAAACACATCCCACTCTCTCATGCATATACAGACTGCAGAGCTTATTGTGCAAACATTGCTCACTTTCTCAATCCCGTTTCTGTCTGGTACACACACACACACACAGTGAGAGCACAGCTATGTCAATATCTCATTTATCACAGATTTGTAAAGGTCTTAAATCATTGCCTTCACCGATTGTGGCAGTTCAGTTTTGCAGCCGACTGATCAATAGCACTGATCATCAATCAGAACCAGAACCGTGTTTAAAAAACGACAAGCAGAGAGAAGGACTGATGTTTTAAAGTCAGTATCTCACTTTTCTGTAAGAAAACCCTTGTTTTTCTTGTACTTTTTTCTCATTTCTTCTTTTCTCTTTTTTTTTTCACCCAGAGCTCCGAGAGAGATCTCAGCCATGAACGTGCACCAAGCTATCAGCTCCATCCCCACCTGCGACTTCCTCACCAACAGGTACTGCTGTGACACTCGCTTTATTGTTATTAAAGTAGCCTAGTTTCAATAATGAAAAAATAATAAAAAATATAATAATAAAAAAACCTTAAGGGACAACTTGAATATATTCTTTCTTTTGGTATAAAGTGAATAGCCCTGGCAAGAACTACTTAACTTAAAAAAAGTGAAGGTCAGTCAATCATTATCCAAAAATGTTATGATGGAACTGGCTCTCATCAGGACCACTCCAGGAAATGAAGAGCAAAGGTTTTCTCTGTTGCACAGAATAAGTTCATCAGAGTTACCAGCCTCAGAAAACACAACTTAACAATTTAACACCAGATGTCCCCGATCCGATCATGTGATCAGAAATCGGGGTTGATCACCCAATTTTAAAAGGATCATAATCGGATGAAAAAGATCCGGATAACTGATGCTTCAAAAATTACGGATTACTGATGCATCAAGTTCACTTTAGACTCTGTTAAAGAGAATGCCAATGCTGCTTTCACACTGGCAACAACAAGTCAAATATATATATATATTTTGAGTCATGAGTGTGTCTTTGGCCGCTCACGCTGTTGTACTGTTTATTAACATTGATTTATGGTCAGTTATCACAGAGGATAATTTTCCTCCAAACTGTCCACACATAATCACTGTGGTAAAGACTCTGAGTCTCATTCTTTGTCACATTTGTGCACAAATACACACACTTTCCTCTTTCCAAGCTGGAATATGCAACACAAAAAGCAATATATGCAGCTAAACGAGCATTATTTTCCTTCAGCACATTACAAAATTAAAATCTCATTTAAAAAGCATGTAACTAAATATAGATATTATAATACAGTATATAATACAGTTAGTAAAAAATAAAAAAAAAGTCTAGTTTAATTCTGGTCAGGCCTTAACCACACTACACTATTACTACAGGCTCCCTCACAAACATGGGAACAGAGCATTTAAAAAAAAATAAAAAATCCTAACCGTAATTATGATTAACCACAGAATTGTTGTCTGTGACATTTTAGTTAATTTAGTTATGAAACAATGTATTTTAAAGGGAAATTATGTATTTGATTATTTAGTACTTATTTTAATTATTTTATTTTATTATTCATGGTCATTTTCGATACCTTCAATATTTCAATAATGAAAAAAAAACATTCAATTAATAAAAAAAAACCTTAAGGGACAACTTGACTGTATTCTTTCTTTTGGTATAAAGTGAGTTGGTATAAAGTGAATAGCCCTGGCAAGAACTACTCAACTTAAAAAAAGTGAAGGTCAGTCAATCACTATCCAAAAATGTTATGATGGAGCTGGCTCTCATCAGGACACTTCAGGAAAGGAAGAGCAAAGGTTTTCTCTGTTGCACAGAATAAGTTCATCAGAGTTACCAGCCTCAGAAAACACAACTTAACAGCTTAACCCCAGATAAGAGTCACCTAAATGCTTCAAAGAGTATTTTGGTTTGTGTGTTCCTTCGTCGTCTGGATGACTTCAGTATTCATTTACACTGTAGGAAAAAATTTACTTTAAAAGCTTTTTCTTTTTGTGACCCTGTTTTATTTTAATCAGAATTTGAATAAAACCCTACTTTGTTCTTTTGTGTGTTTTCTTTAGGTACATGGGAGTCCTGCTGAAGGATCGCAGCCATACAGACTGAGTGCAAAAGAGGATTATTTTGGCAACAAAGCTGCTGCAGGAAACACTACACACAGACGGGACTGGTGTGCTGATTCTAGCTATTCACCATTGCGTAACTGCACAGAGTGTGTACTGAAGCTGACCAATCAGAGACCAGTTTAAACCACAGCATACCAACCAGAGCCCATCTATGCCAACAGCGGTATGAATGGAGATGATGGGCAAACAGAGCCTGGAGTAACACTATGATGTTCTTAACTCAACACCTGACATCAGAATAAGATCTGTAAGCTTTGTGGTGTCAGACATTCAGATTATTGTGTGTGAACCTCTCTGAAACATCTTTTTCTGTGGCCTTAATTTTTTGTCTTTCTACATTATGACATCATAAGGAATTAGGACCTCAGAATATTTGATAATTAAGAAAATTAAGACATCTAAAATCTAATCTAATTACAGTCCAATGCTTTATTATCCATTATTTTTTTTTCCTTTACTTTTGAGGCATTGTAAGGCTTGTTCTCATGCAGCAGGTAAAAAAACAATCGAAATGGCCCAGATCCAATTTTATCACTAAATCTGATGTTAATTTAGGCTAGTCAGACTTTTTAACGGGAGTCAACATTTTGTCTGAACAGTTCACACTCCTAAAATGATGCACATGCACAAAAGTGCAATGCTTCACATTAAGTTTCGCTTTAATTTTTTCCAGTATCACAGAATTCAATATAGAATTAATGAGAAACAGAGAATGTGTTTTAGGTAACCGTAAAAAAACACATTTTTGGTTTCTTTAGAAGTCTTTAGTAATATTTTTATTTTCCTCTGTTGAATTTGGCCATTTTTTCGGAAACACTGAGTTTCGATGTAAGCCTTCTAATTTAACCCTTTCAGACCTGAATTATGTTCCAGTGATAAATTTAAGAATGCTGTTTTCTGTCTGCAATTTACACAAATGAAGACTCTAATACTCCAAAGAGAAAATAAAAATGAACTAAACTAAAATTATTAATTGTCTGTGTTAAACATTTTTATTTTAGATTTTATTTTGACCTTTTTACTTCACAAATCTTCCATAAACAGTAACATTAACATGATAAAAGTGTTCTAAATCACATAAAATTAGTAGTGTTGTTGGCTCTAGTGCTGCCATGCCATAATGTCTAAGTTGCTGTTTTTCTTCTGATGCAGTGGGCGGGGCTAAGCTACAGTCAATTTTACATGGGCTTGTTTAGTGTTCTATTCTGTTGGTCAATAGGCTTTAATTGGTGTTATTTGCAATAAAACGAGAAAAGAAAAAAAATAGATAAAACACATGGACACAGGGTCTGAAAGGGTTAATGGAACAAAGACATCAATCAAAATTTTTTAGATCTCTTACCTCCCTTTTCAACCACTGAAATCCTTACTTACTGCTGTCGTCCATTTTCTCTTCTTCTTCTTTATGCCCTTTTTCTCCCTCTTCTTAACAATAGAAGTCGCATAATTTCTGATCTGGTCGTTCAGACTTAGTCTGAAGTCAGTTTTTTAACATTCTGTGTCTTATATGATGACACAGTTTAGATTTGGCCACTTTTACCTGCTGTTTAAACACAGTTTTTCTATAATAGAAACTAGAACAGTGGTCAAACACACAGGTTATGGATATGTTACTGCTGTCACTGGTCTTAATCTGTATGGTGTTGGGAGAAAAGCCTGGAACATACTAATCCAATAGTCTTCTGTATCTGTGCTCTATGTTTGGAATTTACTAAATTGCTCTGCCTCATTCACTTTAGTGTATTTGGCTTCTTAGTTACTTTACTGAATATTCTAAAGCCATCCACCAGCTATAGTGTCCCACAGATATTGTAATTAATTCAGTACAAATAGATAAAGTTACCAAAAGCTGGTTCTGATCTGGCCTACTTATGTAAGAACTTGCAGATACACCAAACAGATCAGCCATGCCTTTAACACCACCTACTTGTTTATAGACACAATTTTATCAGCTCCATTGTTCATACAGGACATCTTGTCAATTAACATCCAAAATTGTTATGATCGAACTGGCTCTCATCAGGTCTGCCCTAGCAAAGGAAGACTATAAGTAACATCTGTTGCACAGAATAAGTTACCAGCCTCAGAAACCACATGTTAAAGCAGTTAAGAGCCCTCCAAAAAACTGATTACATGATTCCTTATATGTTCCTTTATAGTCTGAATGACTTCTGAATTACTGTATTTTACTGCACTATAAAGCGCACTGGATAATAAGGCGCATTGTCAATAAACGTCTATTTTCTGCTCTATTTTCATACATAAGGCGTACCAGATTATAAGGCGACTTATGTAACACTAGTAAGGAAACAGGGGTGTCACCATGTTTTCCTTCTACTTCAGCAGATCTCACCACTGGGTAGTGGTGGGGGTGGGCAACTAAATAAAGCTAAGATAAAGTAATAAAACTATTATTTAAAAAAAAAGTTCAAACGACTGCTGGATGTTAATCTACACAGATTTCTCTCCTGAAAAGTTTAGTTTATTTGGATGAATAAAGAGCTTCTGTTTATTTACAGTAAGCTGATTATTGCATGTCTCCAGCACTAAGGTTGGAGCATTAGCGGCTTACCACTAGCACTTAGTGCAGGTAGCCAGTAACGCTAATACTGCTACAGCAGTGCTAGCCGGGTTTAGCAGCAGGCCGATAATACTCACCTCTGAACCTTAAAAGAGCTATCACTTAGCACGCTTAGCGGCTAATGCTAACGCTGCTCCAGCAGTGCTACAGGCTGAAAATTCTCACCTCTGAACAGCAGAAGAGCTTTAAAAACTCCAGCAGCACTGCTGTGTCTGATTAATTTACTCATACCAACACAACAAACTGAATAAATGACCCACCACCCAAATAACAGTTCATAATAATACATTATTCAGAGAAATAAAAGAGCTACAATCTCTAATTATTAACTACCTAGTGTCCTGTATGGTAAGTGGAGCTGAAAAAAGGTGAGATTATAGTGAATGTAGAAATACTTACACATACTTAACACAGGTGGTGTTAATGATATGGCTGATTGTTGTACACAAAATATATCCATCAATATCCTTCTTAGTGGGTTGCCTTGAAAAAAAATACCTATTATAGATTTTGCGTCAATATTTGGACTTTTTTTTATACATTTTACCTTGGAGCTTAAAAGTTTTGAAGTGATCAAATGCAAAAACAGTTGCACACATCATACTGGAGGAGCTTTTGTGAGATTTTTGAAGATGATGTTACGTCAGTAACGTTTGTTAAAACGTTTGTTTTGCTGTGAAGAAATCAAAAGATGGCCAGTGTTTAATGTAAACTCTACTACAAGTCTTAATATTCATTTCATTTTATATGTTTATATGTTGCTGTGTTCAGAAAGAAGCTTTTCTCACACTGTAATCTTGGTGCACCTCTGTGCTGCACAGTTCATCGTTTTCCCTGCACTAACACGTCTCAGGCCGGGTTCACGTTACACGATTTTAAGCTCGATTTTCAAACTGTCCACTTTTTTTTTGTTGTTGCAATTTTCAAAAAAAAAAAAAAAAAAAAAACAAGAGCTGAAAGATGCAATGGGTGTGATCGCCAATGCCTTGCAATATATCTGTTCCCTTTTTTAATCAATTTATATATCTATTAATGTGTAAACTAAACTACAACCAAAACAAATTGTAATACAACACATTGTGTTGTGTAGTCAAAAACTGGTCCATATATTAAACCTGCTAGATTGCTAGATCATTTGTCAAGGGCTTTCAAGACATTGACAATTGCTTGGATCGCATTGTTTGGTCTGTCACACCCAGAATTAGAGTCAGCCAGTATGTAGGAATATACGTTCCAGTAAATTTAGCAATTTCAGAAATTAATTAAAATAAACCACACCTCAGATCAACACATCCACGACTAAGTTAGCACACTTTAACACACCAAACAAACTGTAGCTGCTAGTTATACAAGGCTGTGTAGTCATCGAAAAATTGACAGTCTTAAGGAGCTCCTACTTTTTTTGGTCCAGACCAAAAGTTTGACATCTCTGTCATTAGTCCAGAGTCACCGACTGATGCATATATATTAAACCTGCTAGATTGCTGGATTATTTTCTAAGGGCTTGCAAGACATTGGCAATCGCTTGAATCACATTGTTTAGTCTGTCACAACCAGAGTTGGAGTCAGCCATTATGTAGAAATATACGTTATATTAAATTCAACAATTTCAAATTCACACCTCAAATCAGCGCTTTTGCTACTAAGTTAGCTAACTTTTAACACACCAAACAAACTGCAGCTGCTAGTTATAAAAGGCTGAAAAAAGCCACAGTCTTCTTTCACAGGGGATCCTACCTTGTTTGGTCCAAACCAAAATTCTCTGGCATTAGATTCAAAGACTAGTCCAGATATTAAACCTGCTAGATTGCTAGATCATTTGCTTGCAAGACATTAGCAGTCACTTGGATTACATAGTTTAGTTTGTCATACTCAAATTTGGAGTCAGCCAGTATATAGGAATATGTTAGCACACTTCAACTCACCAAACAAACTGTAGCTGATAGTTATACAAAGCTGTGTAGCCATCGAGAGAAGCCACAGTCTAAGGGTGCTCCTACCTTGTCTGGTCTAAACCAAAAATTGGACAACTCTGTCACAAGTTCAGAGTCACTGACTGGTCCATATAATAAACCTGCTAGATTACTAGATCGTTTTAAGGGCTTTTAAGGCATTAGCAGTCGCTTGGATTACATTGTTTAGTCATTCACATGTAGTATTGGAGTCAGCCAGTATGTAGGTGTATACGTTATGTAAACTTAACAATTTCAGAAATTTATTAAAATAAATCTGCACCTCAATTCAACATTCCCGTTAAGTTAGCAAACTTTTGACACACCTGTAGCTGCTAGTTTTACAAGGCTGTGTAGTCATCGAAAGAAGCCACAGTCTTAGGATGCTCAAGCCTTGTTCGGTCCAAACTAAAAATTGGACAACTCTGGCATTAGTCCAGGGTCACCAACTGGTCCATATATTAAACCTGATCGATTGCTAGATTATTTTTCAAGGGCTTGCAAGACCATTGGCAATCGCTTGGATCGAATTGTTTAGTCTGTGTTCTTAAGCTTTTGTTGGCAGTTTGTCTCAGAAAGATGACAACATGAAAATCAGGCAAAAAAAAAATCGGTTGTTGTGAACCTGGCCTCAGTTACCAAGCCATATAATAATAATATATAATCTGAATCAGGTATGTTTTAGCAGAAACGGCTCAAAACCATGCAGTGCTCGGCCTCCTAGCACTATTAGACCCTATTCCCACCTGGAAGTAACATCTAGGACCTAGTTGATCCCATCATAAGTGAGCAGCAGAATGTGTAGATGTGAACTCTGAACCACATTTGGAGGAGGTCAGTGACGTACAGCTCTGGGGAAAAAAAGAGACCACTGAAAAATTAAGAGTTCCTTTGATTTGACCAAAATTAAAAAAAAAAAAACTCTGGAATATTATGAAGTGAAAGATGGATGATCACAAGCCATCAAACCAACAAGCTGAACTGCTTGAATTTCTTTAGCACCAAGAGTGGCATAAAGTTATCCAAAAGCAGTGTGTAAGACTGGTGGAGGAGAACATGATGCCAAGATGCATGAAAACTGTGATTAAAAACCAGGGTTATTCCACCAAATATTGATTTCTGAACTTTTAAAACTTTATAAATCTGAATTTATTTTCTTTGCATTATTGCAGCAGAACTGATGTGAGAAATTCGATCTCAAGCGCTCTCAGGAGATGCAATTAAAATGCCAGTTGTGAACAACTATGCTTTTTGCAATCATCATTTCTGATTGGTTCCCATAGGTCACATGTTAATCCCAGGTGTAAACAGGGTCTAACTCAGTTATAGATATACAATTATGAAGGAAGGAAAGAATCTGGGGTGGTAAAAAATGCTTTGTTGACATAGAATCAATGCTATCACGCTAACAGAGGCTAGCGTCCACTGTTTGTCGTCACTGTATTTGACTGAGCAGTTGTTTTTTTTTTTTTTTTTTTTTAAGTTGTTGATCGGCTTTTGATCATCGTATAAAATCCTGTTGTACGTTGTATTTTAATTGTATGTCGAGTTTTGTTGGCTACTTAGAGTAAGCAACCAGCAACACATTTATTCAGTGTGTGTTAGTGTGTTGGAATGTTTGTAAAGGTGTGTATGTAATTATTTTGAGTGTGTATGTGAGAATTTTTTCGTGTGCAAGGTTAATTTGCTGCTTGGCAGTCAAGTCGAGTTGCGCATGTGTGTGTATGTGTATGTATGTATGAGCAAACGTAACTAAACTGTCATTATGCGTTCAAAACAAAATGTAACGTATTGTAGACTGTTCCTGACTATTGTATTTTTCCTTTGTTTAAAGTGTACCTAAAAATGATGCCTATTCTTGTATTAAAATGGTAGTTTTGCCACTGAAATTTGGAGCTTTGGTCGTTTTGTTCTTTATTTAAGCTTTAACAGTGCTGTGATTAACAAACATTTTTATACTGGACAAAGATAACCTGAGTAAATATAATTTTTTTATTATATTTTTTATTTGTTAAGGGTAAAAATCTATTCGAACCAATCTATACCTGTAAAAAAAAGTATTTACCCCTAAATTTAAACCTAAATTAAACCTAATAACCTTAGCAGCAACAACTGCAGTCAAGCTTTACCGATAACTGGCAATGAGTCTTTCACATCTCTGTGGAAGAATTTTGTTAATTCAGACACATTGGAGAATTTTCCAGCTTAAACTTTCGGCTTAAGATCATCCACAGCATCTCAATCAGACTTTGACTAGGCCACTCCAAAACCTCCATTCCGGACTTGTTTGTGTGATTTGGGTAATTTTCCTGCTGCAGAACCAAAGTACACCTGAGCTTGAGGTCACAAACAGATAGACGAATATTCTCCCTCAGGATTTTCTGATAGAGAGCAAAACTACTGGTTCCATCTATAACAGCAAGTTGTCCAGACCCTGAAGCAGCAAAGCAGCCCCAAACCATCACTACCACTACCACCACCATGTTTTACATTCAGCACGATGTTCTTTTTCTGAAATTAAAGCTCTAGAAAAAAAATGACAAGCTCACTTCAGTTTCTAAATTAGTTTCTCAGATTTTGCTATTTATAGCTATATGTTTGAGTAACATGAACATTGTTGTTTATTCTGTAAACTACGGACAACATTTCTCACACATTCTAAATCAAAATATTGTCATTTAGAGCATTTATTTGCAGAAAATGAGAAATGGCTGAAATAACAAAAAAGATTCTTTCAGACCTCAATGCAAAAAAAATAAGAGTTGATATTCATAAAGTTTTAAGAGTTCAGAAATCAGTATGTTGGAATAACCCTGTTTTTTTAATCACAGTTTCGTGCATCTTGGCATTATGTTCTCCTCCACCAGACTTACACACTACTTTGGATAACGTTATGGCACGCCTGGTTCAAAAATTAAATTAATTGTGATGGCTTGTGATCATCCATCTTCCTCTTGCGTATATTCCAGAGGTTTTCAATTTGGTAAAATCAAAGAAACTCATTATTTTTAAGTGTTCTATAAATTTTTTTTCAGAGCTGTATGTGTTTGTTTTACACCAGATGTAACGGGACAAGTGGGGATAGTGGGTGCCAGAGGGATGGAAAATTTCAGTACATTTCTGAAGCTGAGTGAAAATTTAACATTCTTCCTATTCACAGTGTTATATGTGTACTAGGAATACATCACTGAATGCATTACCACCCACAGTGGACCAGTTGAGTGCAATGGGTGGTAATGATTGTGACTGGCTAGAATTGTCCATGCCAACAAACAAGCAACCCTGGCAGAAATCACACAACAGTTCAAGGCTGGGACATTGCAAAAATCATAGGACACGTTAATAGTTCCTGTCCCTTGACTTTTTGCATGTCAGTGTACAGGAGTTGGACAATAAAACTGAAACACCTGGTTTTAGAACACAATAATTTATAGTGGTGACGGACAGTTCTGGTGGAAACAGGAGAGTTGAAGTGCACATTGAATTCTGTCGTGATTTAATCAGCCGTGGTTTTATGTTTTTTGGATACAATCTGGGTTAACACCCGAACATCCCTTTCAGACAGCTTCCTCTTACAGCGTCCACAGTTAGTCCTGTTGGATGTGGTTCGTCCTTCTTGGTGGTATGCTGACATTACCCTGGATACCGTGGTGATACATCACAAAGACTTGCTGTCTTGGTCACAGATGCGGCAGCAAGACGTGCACCAACAATTTGTCCTCTTTTGAACTCTGGTATGTCACCCATAATGTTGTGTGCATTGCATTATTTAGAGCAGAACTGTGCTCTTACCCTGCTAACTGACCTTTAACCTTCACACTCTGCTCTTACTGGTGCAATGTGCAATTAATGAAGATTGACCACCAGGCTGCTCCAATTTAGCCACGAAACCTCCCACACTAAAATGACAGGTGTTCCAGTTTCATTGTCCAACCCCTGTAAGTTTTGCAGCTATCATTCTGGCAGTGACTGCCTGCTTGCTGCAGTATATATTAAGAGGAGTGCGCCACATGTAACAGTGGTTCTCATTGAATCAGTATTTAAATTGCATAGCAGAGTTATATAACATGCACACACACACACACACAACCACACACACACATTGAGTCTGTGTCTCAATTGTACCATCAAGTACATTGTTATACATTTGTTATGGACATGCAGGATCATGGATTCATAACTATTATTTGAATTATGTATAATCGTTTAGTAACAGTAAGAAAATGTGCAAAGCATTACATATAATTATGTATAAATGTACAGTGGTGAGAAAAAGTATTTGCCCCCCTTCAGATTTCTTTTGTTTTTGCTTTTTTATAATACATGTAATACATTTTAATATCAGACAAGCTTAACCTAAATAATTATAAAAAGCAGTTTTTACAATTTCTGTAAATTGTTTTGATTCAGCCACATTGAAGCGTTTTCCAGCATAAACCGGCTGTTTAAGATATTCATAAAGTTTTAAGAGTTCAGAAATCAATATTTGGTGGAATAACCCTGGTTTTTAATTACAGTGTTCATGCATCTTGGCATGTTCTCCTCCACTAGTCTTGCACACTGCTTTTGGATAACTTTAAGCCTTTACTCCTGGTGCAAAAATTCAAGCAGTTCAGCTTGGTTTGAAGGCTTGTGATTGAAGTGGTTTCTTATTTTTTTCTGTATTTACTCTGATATTAAAGTTTGTTTGATAATCTGAAAAATGTAAGTATAATAAAAAAGAAACAAATAAAAAAATCTGTAAGCAGGCAAATGCTTTTTTTTTTTTACAGCACGGTGTATATTCATTATTTTTATTAAGACACGGTACGACACAAGTTTAAGAACCTATTTCAGATTTATTTCAACATAATACATCCTTTAACTTCATCTCTATTAAGAGCAGATTTACAAAATAAATTATTAACAGCGGCAGAATACTCTGCCTTTCCTAATTCAATAGAAATTTCATAAATAATAAATATCAAGATAAATCTTGATTTAATAAAGGTTTAGCAGGAGCTCGGAAAGAGAAGCAGACAGTGGGGGGTCAGACAGACAGATCTGACTTTTTTTTTTTTTTAAAGGAATGAATCTAAACCTAGACAGATAGAAAACTGAAATCAGAACTGGTTCCAGTTCAGTGGATGCACATACTCTCTCACTCACTCTCATACAAACTCAGCAGCTGTTTTCTCTTTTTTTTCTGTAAAGTGTTTGACACTATGGGATAAAAAGCTTAACTAAACTATAGAGAAACATGCAGATTTTATCAGTTCAGTTCAGTCCACTCCTCTGCAGGATATCCCTTCTTTCTCAGGACCTTTTAAAATATATTAAACATTCCCTGTAACAGACGTCGAGTTTACAAACATTCAATCTCTTGCATAGATTTCACACTGAGCAGAATTAACCCTCCTCACTGCTAAACGCTCTGGACTGAAGGTCGGCTGTTCAGTCCTCCGGTTCTCCGGTCCTCCAGCAGTCTGAATATTCCCTCATGCTGTCAGTTCAGTGGCGTTGTCGGCCGTGGCTCTTCAGTTGTTTCTGTGCTGTAATTTGAAAGACGTTTCCTAGAAACCCGATCTGGAGGAGCGTCGGGTGTCGGGCTGAAGTGAAATCTTGTGTGCGTTTCTGTCCAGCCTGCTGTCTCAGTGCTGGCCGCTCTCACAGGTCATATGTTGAAGATCCGTGATTTGCTCTGGAACACGGCCGACGGATTGGGGGACAGCTTCGTCTTCACCAGCTGCTCCTGCAACACACAATAAACAGACCAGTTACAAGTGTTCTTCCGCTAAAATCTACTTTTTCTACTTTGAAATACTATAGATCTCTCTGAGTTGTATATGATGCTGCACATGAAGCTCTTCCTCAGCTTCCATTGTCTGCAGTAGCTAGTAAAAGAAAATGTTCAGAAAAACGAGTCGTTTAGGAAAAGAGCCCGCCAATTCTACATCAACCTGTGAGTTAACATCGCCACCTACCTCGGCTCGCGACCGCCCACAGACAGAGCTGAAGCCACTCAGCAACACCGTCTCAACAGATAGAAGCTAACAGCGCTAGGAACAGCATGGCAGTTCGTTCCTGTGTTATTTGTGCAAATAACACATCAGTGTTCTATGCTTTGCCCAGTAATTCAGAGCCAAAAAATAAATGGTTAGATTTTGTCTATGGAACACCACCAGTGAAGTACAATTGAGATAGGTAGGAATGTATGTTTCTGTTTATACTAGTTAAAAGTAAAAAATTACTTTCTGGACCTGGACTACCAACCTTTGTCTGTTTACATAGGATATCCCGTGGATTTGGCATTTAACAGAGACTCTAAAAACAGCTTACTTGCTATTCATTCATTCTAGAGACCACAACCAGACATTTTAAAATGATAAATAAAATGATGGAATGAGACCTTTAAGACCTGCTGAGATCTGTTTAAAGGGCTTTTGACATTTGAAATTAAGGAAGCAGGAAATAAACAGGGAGAGGAGAGACAGGAGAAAATTACAGTATTTAAAAACTATAAGGTGCATCAGATTGCAAGGCGCACTATCAGTGAACGTCTATTTTCTGGTCTATTTTAAATGCATAAGTGCACTGGATCATAAGGCTCATTTTCATCAACAATAGTAAGGAACAAGGTTGTTGCCTTGTTTCCCTTCTAATGGGGAAACAGCTATATAAACAAAACTGTAATTCTTAAAAAAAAAACATTGTCTTTCAAAGTCAAACGAGCGCTGGATGTTAATCTACACAGATTTCACTCCTGAAAACTGTTTATTTGGGTGAGTAAAGCGCTTTTGTTTATTTACAGTAAGCTTAGATAGTATTTTTAACAGTGCGGTTAGCAGCTACGCTAGCCCCAGTTAGCAGCTCTCAGTGATACACCACACGACAGTGCGACACTGAGGAATCCTGGGTGTTCTGGTAATCCAGGGCGATATTAACTAGCGTTTTTTCCCTCGTAGCTTTTTTAAACATAGTAAACACTCAGAATACAGTTCAATATACTCACCTGTGAATGGTTAAAGAGCTAGTGCTGTGATTAGCGGCTAATACTAATACTGCTTTAGCCTCAGTGCTGGAAAAACTTCACTGAAACTCTTGTATAAAGCTGAAATTCTTACGTAAGGCGTGCTGACGATTTATGAGAGAATTAAAGGATTTTAAGTGCATTTTAATACAGTATATTAAACTAGTTTGCTAGAATGCTAGCTTCTACAGTTGAAAACAACATACAAAATATAACCATCATACCAGCAGCACAGCACAGCAACCCACAGTAGATCACACGTGAGTGAAATTTACACAGCATTCAGGTAAACAAACAAATGCTAAGGCTAAGTTAGCTCAGCTAATGTTACTCTCCTAATCCTGTACAGCTCAAATATTTTAGCTGAGAAAAATAAAAGGACAGTAAACTGATACTGAACAACTTAATGCACTTTCTTTACAGGAACTAGACATGGACTAGCATTTATTTTGCAGTAATTTATATTTATTCTGAAAGTATATTCCTTTCAGTGTTTTGTAATATCGCCAAGAATATCATTATAACAAAATACCCTGAAATATTGTAATATTATTGTAGGGAATATCGTCCACCCCCAGTGTCCTTAAACATTTGGACATATAGTGTTTGCTATGTTCATATGAGGGGCTACTGCAGCTTCTTTTCTTTTACGGGGTGGGGGATTATGCGCTGTGTGTGTGTGTGTACATGGCTGTTTGTGGGTTGGTGATACAGTGCTGAGTAGAACAGTGCAGCTCAGTTTGCTGCATTGTGGAGAAAAACACTCCCTCCAGACTCTCACTACACACACATTCATCTTACACACACACACACACACACACACACTGTGCTCAAACACACATCCCTCTGCTCACACACTCCTCTCCTGCCTCTCCTCTCCCCTGATCCTGATCATATCACTGCTTTCCAGTGAAAAAAAAAAACGTTTTTATCTCAGTTTTTATCTGTTTTTATTATTTACACTAATAATTCTAAATAAACCGACCAATAGGAATGCTCTAATCATGTGGATTAAACTCTTATTTTACACTGACTTCCATTTAAACACTGTTTTACCGTTATGGAGATGTTTTTCAGGAGACAGAATCAATGTGCATTGTGGGAAAAATGGAGGATGGAGAAAAACTAAGGATGAAATTCTGAGAAACAACAAAAGGAAAGAAAGCAAATGAGATTCATCATCTCTCTCTCACCTCTCTCTCTGTCTCTCTCTCACACACCCTCACTCTCTCCTTACCTCTTTCTCTCACTCCCTATCCCTCATCCCTCTGTTTTCCCAGCTTCTCTCTCTCCCTCTTACTCTGTTTCTCTCTCTTTCTCCTTTCTGCTCTCTCACATACAGTCTTACTCTCCCCCACCCCTCTCTTTTTCTCTGCTTCTCTCACTTTTTTGCTCTCTCTTTCTCTCTTAATCATCAATCTCTCTGTCTCTATCTTTCTGTTTCTCTTTCACTCAATCTCTCTCACTCTTTCTCTTTCACTTAATCTCTAGTTTACAGTTTTTCTCACTCAATTTCTCACTCTTTGTTTTTTCTTCACTCAATCTCTCTCACTCTTTCTGTTTCTCCTTCTCTTTCTCTCTCTCTCACTCAATCTCCCTCACACATGCTCACTCTCTCCTTACCTCTTTTTCTCACTCCCTATCCCTCATCCCTCAGTTTTCCCAGCTTCTCTCTCACTCTCTTGCTCTCTCCCTCTTACTCTCTTTCTCCTTTCTTCTCTCTCACATACACACTCACTCTCACTCTCCCCATACCCCTCTCTTTTTCTCTGCTTCTCTCACTTTTTTGCTGTCTCTCTTTTTCTCTCTCTTAATCATCTATCTCTCTCTGTCTCTGTTTCTCTTTCACTCAATCTTTCACACTCTTTCTCTTTCACTTAATCTCTCACTCTTGGTTTTTTCTTCACTCAATCTCTCACACTCTTTCTGTTTCTCTTTCACTTAATCTTTCTCATTCTGTTTCTCTTTCTCTTTCTCTCTCTCTCTCACACATTGCTCACTCTCTCCTTACCTCTTTTTCTCACTCCCTATCCCTCATCCCTCAGTTTTCCCGGCTTCTCCCACTCTCTCTCTCTCTCTCTCTCTCTCTCTCTCCCTCTTACTCTTTTTCTCCTTTCTTCTCTCTCACATACATGCTCACTCTCACTCTCCCCCACCCCTCTCTTTTTTCTGCTTCTCTCACTTTTTTGCTGTCTCTCTTTCTCTGTCTCTCTGTTTCTCTCTGTCAATCTCTCTTACTCTTTCTCTGTTTCTCTCTCGCTTTATCTCTGTTTTTCTCTCAGTCTCTTGCTCTTACTCTGTTTGTCTGTCTTATTCTCCTTTTCACACTTCCTTTCTCTCACCATCTTCCTTTCCCTCTCTCCTTTTCTGTTTCACCCACTTTTACTCTCTCTCACTCTCTGACTCTCTCTATCTCACCCCCCCCCCCCCCCTCGTGCTCTCTCTCTCTCTAACCTGCATATGTGTGTGTGTGTGTGTGTGTGTTTGTGGGGTTAATGTTCCCAGAGGAAAAGGGCATTATTGCAGAAAATGGGCTGATCAGCTTCAGTCTCAGTCTCAGCTCTTTCAGTGTGTGTATAAAGTGAGAGTGTGAGGGGGGTTTGAGCTGAGAGATAAGCAGCTGTTCAGCCAGTCTGCAGTAAAACTTCTACAGAGGAGCCTGAGCTTCTGAGCTTCTCTGCTACACTACATAAAGCACATCACCAAATCCCACTCCAGACTTTACTCAGCAACTGCTGAATCTTTTAATGGGAGTGGTTTTATACAACACAACAGTGTTCATTTTGACAACAAATTTTGATTTAGTTTTAGTTTTGTGACAAAAATGGCATTTAGTTTTAGTTTTAGTCAACATTTAGTCACCTGAATTGTTTTTTGTTTTAGTCTTGTTTTAGTCGACTAAATATCATAAGAATATAGTCGACTAAAACTACAGTCAATTTATTGGACTAAAATGTAAAGGGTGTAAATGTAAATGCTTTTTTATCAGTTGTGTAATATTATTAATGTTTGAATGTGAAATATATGTATATATATATATATATATATATATATATATATATATATATATATATATATATATATATATATATATATAAGACTGCATGAGTTAAAGTGAGATACTTAATATAATTTTATTTCTAATTTTTCTAATTTTTAATTTACATGGCCAATTACCAAACCCAATTATTAGGACTCCCCCTATCACTAGTAATGCCCCAACACACCAGGAGGGTGAAGACACATGCCTCCTCCTCCGATGTGAAGCCAGTCACCATTTCTTTTCGGGGACAAGAAGCGGCTTGGTTCATGTACATCAGCTCACAGACGCCCTGTGCTGCGGACATCACTGTAGGAGTGATGTGGGGAGAGAGCGCTGTCTACCCTCCCATAGGGAGCAGGGAAAATTTTGCTCCCTCTGAGCGCCGGCAGCTTGATGGCAAAGCTACATGACCGGGTTTTCAAACCTGCGACCTCCTGCTCATAGTGGCAGCGCTTTAGACCACTTTAGCTGGACCACTTGGCACCCCAAAAGAGAGAAACTTGTGAGAAAGTGCTGTAAGGAACTTTACACATATTTTTGGGTTATAGATTCACTTATTTATTGTTTTTTTTTTTTTATTGAGTTCTTTGTAACCTGTTCCTGCTTCAACACAAGCTATGTATTCTCCCACTGTGGGACTAAACACATTATCTGATTTTAATGAGTGAATTCTCTACCAGTAACATTAACTTTACAGAACAGCAGTGGAGTCTTTTAGTACACAGTCGAGTTAAACACACCATCATCAGCATTAAAACGCTGATCTCTGCATGGAGATCTGTGTGACTATACGTTCTTCCCGGCTTTTGTATCTGACCGCAGCCGTGCAACTGGAAAAGATACGGGTACTGAATGGATGACTACCCTGTTTGGCCCACCTGTAGTGAGTGTGTCCCTTCCTTTCACAAAACTAAATACGTTCTGATTGGATGTCGTCCCTGCCAAGCATTTTCGTCTCGTTTTTATTCATTGAGGAAAATGTCGGTTTATTTCGTCATAGTTTTTCTTATTTTATGCTGTTTTTTATGCTGTCTTGTTTTTGTCTTAACAAAAAAGGTTTTGTTAACGAAAACTATGGCGAAGATTATTCTTTAAAGAAATGAACACAGCTACACAATTAATCAGTGACACAGGGTCATAAATGACATGATCTTTCACCAGCGGAAAAAGATCGACGATGGACTTGTCAGCTTATTCAATAAAACACACTTAAGAGCTAAAGATTTTTTTTTTTTTCCGGAGCTCTGGTGTGTTGCTGTGCTAAAAACTATTCACTAATCTATAGGGATATTTAGTTATTAGTGGTGTTAAAAGTCTTTAATCTCTTTCTGCGCTCTGTCTTATTTAAGTATTAGACGAATATTTTCAGGTGAGGTGCTTTTTATTTATTCTGCAATAGTTTCAGCATCAGCATCATTGTCATTTAATCAAAAAAGTGAATGGTGAGCTAACTCACCCACAGCAGGAATATCTGACTCCACTGCCATAAGACAGCTTTAGATCCATGGTATATATATATATATATATATATATATATATATATATATATATATATATATATATATATATATATATATATATAACTAAAGAAGTTCTGTCTGTACCTTACATCCAGTGTCTTGTCTATAGTACCAAAGCATCGCTTTTTTATTAAGAGAACAACTGATTTTCTGAGTCACATCCTTCCAGACCATGACCTCCCAACTGACCGTGTATGATGTGCATAAAGGTAACAGTCTCTGACAGAGCAACAAAACATTTCCTGCCTGCTCCTCCAGACACCACCGTCAGCGCTCTCAAACTGCTGATCCCAGCACTGTCTACCTGGCCTTCCGCAAATACACTGAGAGAGAAAGAGAGAGAGAAGCTGTGTCTGAGAGAGAATATGTATTACATAACTACATGTACTCAAATTATACTAGACCAGGAGCAATTCATTTAGAAATACCTTGAATTTAATTTTTCTTTATCCTTGCTGTCAGATTCAATTTGGATATATAAGGTATTGTTACTATTCTGCACTCAAATCCTTTGTTTTGGCCAAAACCAAACAAAATGAAACATTTGGCTAAAAGCTAAATATCAACTACAGGTTTTCATGAATGTCATAAAATTCCAATTTTTGAATAAAAAACGCTGTGAAAAGCTTTTAATTTGACACATGGTATGGGAAGAGAGATGTGCCTTAAAAAGTTATAAGAGATTTAGAGATTTCTTTTGATTTTGCTTTTTGGTCACTTACCATTTTTAAATGAGGATTTAATTTTTTAAGGGAAAAAAGCAATTCAAGAACTGATGGAAAAAAAGACGTATTTACATCTGTCAGTTTGGAAAAGGTTACACAGTCATTTTCTAGCTATTATTTACCAAGTGAACCTTCCCAGGAATGACCAGCCTACCAAAATAGTACACAAAGGGCATGGACAGCTCATCCAGGAGGTCAAAGAAAATAACATAGAAAAACATATACTGGATATTCAACTGCAGGTTTCACTTGCCTCAGTTAAGGTCAGTGTTAATTATTTAATAATAAGAAAGAGACTGGGTGAAAACGGTCTCCATGGGAGCGTTCTAAGGTAAAACCAACGGCTGAGCAAAAAGAACAAAACAATCCCTCTCACATTTACCAACAAACATCTTGACAATCCCCAAGACTTTGGGTAAATATTTTGTGTACTGATGAGACAAAAGTGGAAGTTTTTCATTCCGTTACATCTGCTGTAAAACTAACACATAATTTTGGAAAAAGAACATCAAACTGAATGTAAAACATGGTGGTGGTAGTGTGATGATCTGGGGCTTTGCTGCTTCAATACCCAGACAACTTGCTGTAATAGATGAAACCAGGAATTCTGCTGTTTACCAGACAATCCTGAAGGAGAATATCCGGCTATCAGTTTGTGACCTCAAGCTGAGGTGTACTTGGGTTCTGCAGCAGGACAATGATCCAAAGAACACAAACAATTGGGGCAAATACTTTATAAAGAAGGCCCAGGTTGGTTTGAATAGATTTTTTTCCTTAATAAATGAAATGATCATTTAAAAACTGCTGAGACCTGCTGAATTATCAGAAGGAAAACATGGAGACACCCTTGTTCCTTACTAGTGTCACATAATGCACCTTATATAATCCAGTGTGCCTGATGTATGGAAATAGATCAGAAAACAGACGTTCATTGAGAGTGCGCCTTAAATTCCGGTGCGCCTAACAGTGCAAAAAATATGGTATTTTGTATTGTATGTGTTCATACACATTTTAATTACAGGTACTTTTATCTTAACAATGCATGTTATAATGCATTGCATGAGCTTTCAAGGAATAGAAAAAGCAACCATCACTTCATAAAGTTTCATTATACCCATCATCTTTAATCATGGAGCATTATAAAGGTCCATTAATTTAGTTACAGTGATGTATTTGATGTATAGTGGAAGTCGTGTACTGTTATACAGCAATTTTAAGCTCACAGGGCAGGATGAATTGACTGACCAGCAAAGCTGAAAATGGCAAAATTAGCTTTAAAAAGTGCACTGCTGTCTATGTCAGTTTGCATGATTTGGTGTAGCACTGAATCAGCTGTCGGAGCTGTTTAGCAGACAGGCAGACAGTCTAGCAGGTGCTTCATACTGATAAAGCTCTGTAACATTTAACCCATTCAAATCTGTATCGAATTTATTCCATTAACTTTTTATTTATTTTATTTGATTGCAGACACTATGAACCCAAAATATCTATATCATCGCTGTCCTATGAAAAACACTTCTCCATTTTTGTCGATTTTTAATTTACTACATAATTTGAATAGATAAACTGTCCCTTACACTGTGCCAAAATTTCTTGAACAGACCAATAGAAACTCTTCAAAATGACCTGAAATAAACTCTTTTCACATTGACTTCTATTGAAAGTTTATACGTTTTTTTTCTCTCACTTGTAAAGCTGCTGTTTTGGAGATAAGTGTTTTTCATTGGACAGTAAAGATATACAATTCACTATTCCAAGTGTTGGTGATGTCAATCCCTTTATTTCTGCTGTAGACTGGAAGTCGTGTGGAAGAGGGTGGAGCCTGGGGTCTGACACATACGCTGATCCAAGAAATCAGAATATACTGCTTACATGACTACTTTAATAATCAAATAACTGCAGAAATCCAGTTACTAAAAGGCGCATTTAATTTTTTTACATTTTTAATAATCTGGTTCGCCTTATGTATGAATTCTACCAGTCAGGTATTAAGGAGCAGTAAAGTCACTCTGCTGATGTACAGCTTTATACAGGTGAGTTTTCAGTGAAGTTTCTCCAGCACTAAGGCTGGGTGCATCGGCATTAGCGTTAGCCGCTAACCACAGCGCTGGCTCTTTCGTTGTTCACCCTGGATTACTGGAACACTCAGGGTTCAGTGTAGCACTATCAGGAGGTATTTACGTCCCACGAGTGCTGCATGAAGTGGCTAATGCTAATGCTGCTGCACCCAGCCTTAGTGCTGGAGAAACTTCACTGAAAACTCATCCTTAGGCAAAATATTGGAAATGGAAGTGCTTTACTCCCCCAAATAAACCGTTTTCAGGAGAGAAATCTGTGTCGATTAACATCCAGCGCTTCTTTAACTTTGAAAGAAAATGTTTTGTTTGCTTAGGTGCTTCCTCAAGCTTTCCCATTAAAAGGGAAACATGGCAACATCCTGCTCATTTTGATGTAGGCGCCTTTACAAGTGTCCCTAAATGAGCCTTATAATCCAGAGTGCCTTATAGTGTATAAAATTTGGATATATAAACAGATTTTTGAGTGCATGTAAAAAGTGTACAGGGGTTGGACAATGAAACTGAAACACCTGGTTTTAGAACACAATAATTTATTGTCCCGACAGACAGTTCTTGGTGGAAACAGGAGAGTTGAGGTGCACATTGAATTTTGCTGTGATTTGGGCAGCCGTGGTTTTATGTTTTTTTGGATACAATCCGGGTTAGCACCCGAACATCCCTTTCAGACAGCTTCCTCTCAACACTGATTCAACAACCACAGGTTAGCTGTGAAGTCACTTGTCCTAAAATACTGTGTGTCCACAGTGACACTGTGAGTTTCTGCGGTTCCTCCTAATCTCCTGTTTGAGCGTGAGCTGCAGACAGCTGCAGTGTGTCTCTCCGCTGGCTCACACACATCACAACACACAGCAGATGGCAGAGAGAGGAGGCTGGGCTGCGAGTGAGTGAACGCTTTAAACCCGGTGGGATGACCAAAAGGATGTCAGCTGTCACGCAGGCTGATGTACCGCTCGTATGAATGACACAATTCACTTCTAAAAAAACGCTTTCGATCGGATGTACAAGATGTTTAATGAATGTTCCAGAATATCGACAGCTTCTTGCCTGTCATAACAGTGTATGATTGATATTTAATCACCTATTTAGTCAACTACAGTGAAATGGAAACGTTTGGGCACCCCTGATCATATCGTTGGCTGTTTGGATTAGCAATTTCAGTTAAATATTTCATATAGCAGACGAACACAGTGATATGAAGTTTACAGGATATACAGAAAGTGTGAAATAATTCTTTAAACAAAATTAGGCAGAAAAATTACATCAATATTTAGTAGATCCTCCTTTTGCAGAAATAACAGCTTTAAAATGATTCCTATAGCTTTAAATGAGAGTCTGGTTGAAGCTTCTGGTTGAAGGTATTTTGGATCATTCTTCTTTATAAAACGTCTCCAGTTCAGTCAGGTTTGATGGTTTATGATCATAAACAGCCCGCTTTAAATCACACCACAGATTTTCAATAATATTCAGGTCTGGGGACTGAGATGATCTGAGATGATCATTCCAGAACGTTGTACTTGTTCCTCTGCATGAATGCTTTAGTAGATTTTGAGCAGTCGTTGTCTTGTTGAAGGATCTCAACTTTAACTTCAACTTTCTCACCGATTCTTGAACATTGTTCTGAAGAATCTGCTGATATTGACTGAAATCCACGCGATTCTTAACTTTAACAAGATTCCCAGTACCTGCACGCATCACACAGCCCCACACCACCAAATTTTACTGTGGGGAGCAGTAAAGTGTTTCTCTTGGAATGCCGTGTTCTTTTTCCGCCATGCATAAATAACTGCCCTCCATATAACTCAATTTTAATTATATCAGTCCACAGAACCTTATTCCAAAATGAAGCTGGCTTGTTCAAATGTTCTTTAGCTTTAGCATACCTCAATCGACTCTGTTTGCTGCAGAACCCAAGTAAGCCTGAGCTTGAGGTCCAAAAAAGATGGCTGGAAATTTTCCTTCAGGATTTTCTGATAGAAAGCTGAATTCATGGTTTCTTCTATTACAGCAAGTTGTCCAGGTCCTAAAGCATCAAAACAGCCCCAGACCATCACACTACCAGCACTATGTTTTATGTTCAGTATGATGTTTTTTTTCTGAAATGCAGTTCAAGGTAAAATATTTGGCCTTTTCACTCACCTGAACATTGAAAGTGTTATCATTGTAGCTTTAACATTATTGTGCTCTGCTGTAACCAGTGTGGTGTTCTGGATCTGTCATCAACTATCAGTGAGTAATCCAGCTCAGACAAAGATGCTAAAATACACTAATTTAATCCCACCAGTCCAAGTCTACTAGTCTGTATATATGTACACCAGTATCTGTTGCTGTAGAGCATGATTAGGGTTAATATATTTGTAAAATATCCACAAACAAACAGAAGAAGAACCCAGAAGGACTACAAGACTGATGCATAGTTGGCAAATTTTCACTTAAACAGATAGCTAAGCACTGAGTTCCAACAGTTTTAAATCATTCCAATCATTCCGCATGCATGGGTCATAAGGCAGTGAGTATTTGAGATAGGTAAAGTGATCCAGACTAGTCATCATTTCTGTGTCACTTAATTAAACAGCGGAAAAGACTACAGCTGCAGTAAAACTGTAGTGTTTGTGTAGCCTGATTGTCTGTCAGACAAGGGTCCTCAACCTGGCAACCTGTGTAGGTTTTGCATCTTGAAGAAGAGGGGGCAGGGTATATACGTTTCTTCAATGTTCCTGACAGCAGAAACTGGACTGTTTGCTGTACAAACTGTTCATTTAAATCATTACTTCTTTTCTCATTCTTTGTTTCCAGTCTTTTAGAATTTGATTCAGCGCAATTCCTCGACTCACCTCAGGTTTGGAGCTGGTTGTCTCGGTCCTCTCCGCTCTCTCCGGCTGGCTGCTGGGCTGTGTGTGCGCTGTGATGTCTGGGACGCTGATGTCTGCATGCCTGTGTGTGTCGGAGCTGAAGGCAGCCTGGTAGCTGGTCTCTGGAGGGGGCTCGTTGGTGGACGTGGCCAGGAAGGTGGGCCTTTTCTGGGCAGGCTTCGGTGGCCGGACTGCTGCCCAGGGCCGGTACTCCTGTCTGCTTGCAGAGAGACAGTAAATATTAGAGACAGAAGGGCCGGTCGGAGCTCTCTGAGTCTTTATAGAGTTTGATGGAGTTTGACAGCAGCAGGAGGAAGATGTTGATGGGAGCTGTAAGTGTCAGAATGATCTAAGCTCCTGCTCTGGAAGGCCCGGGCCTCATCTGCTCCCAGAGAGCCGCTGAACTGGGCAGCTACAGTCTCTTCTCTAATTCACAGGATTTTGTGTGTTGGAGCAAATATTAAACTGGTCCTCTGGGAGCAGATTTGGCCAGGTTTTTCACAGCAGGATAGATCTGAATAACAAGCTTATTAAAAACACAGCATTAGGCCATTTAAAGGCAGACAACTGAGAAATTACGCACATTATTATACAATTTACATCAAAGCAAACAGCAGAAAAAGAAGAAGCGCTCTCAGAGCCAGAGCTTCTAAACTAAAAAAAAACAGCTGGATTTTAATGTATCAGTCCACATTCCACAATAAGATTTTCTGCTTATTATATTATACCACAGTTAGTTCCAACCCTGTAATGTGATTGGCTGAGAGGCGTTTTATGAGTGGCATTATCAGCCGGTAATGCACTGTAACCGAAGCTCTCCATGTATAACTCCGCCACATACACTTAACCTAGCAACAACACAGCGCCTACAAGCCAAACAAAAACCAAATGTGATGTTATTAAACACCACCAGGAGCCGCTGGATCCCATAGGCACAGTGCAGAAATGCCATGTCTCCAATAAACGGCGCAGGCAAAGACGCGGTGCTACAAATAAAAAAAAGCCCAGCGCTAAAAAAAAAAAACGCATTATTACACACATTATCAGCCACCAATATCAGGTTAAGAGTTCTTTTTATCAAAACAAAAGTTAAAGTTTATATATTTTTTTCAGTTAATTTAGGGCTTTTTAAGCTGAATGTAAGGTGGACTCTTGTAATTCCGCAGGTGTTGCCGCTTTAATTCCTAAAAAATAAACATTTTCTTTCAAAGTCAAACGAGCACTGGACTTGTTTTTCTGTTTCCTAAAAACCATTTATTTGGGTGAGTAAAGCGCTTCAGTTCTTTTACAGTACGATTAGATTTCCACAATTGTGACTGAAATGGACAGATACAGAGCTTACAGCGCAACTACAAACAAAGCAGCTATAGAACTAATTTAAGTGTTTATAACCAGACCGATCGCGTTTTCTCATCCTGTATGAATAAACAGTGATAATAGAACTATAGTATAATCGCAATAATACACTCAAGGTTGTTCGCATGTTAAATGGGAGATCTGTTCTTAATAAAAGTTTTTCTTAAATAATAGGTATATGCTTCTTCAGTGTTGCAATGTTATTTAACATTATTCTGAAAAGATTTCGCTTATTAAAACAGCTCGAAACAGTTTAAGGGGTAAGTCAGGATCAGACCAAATGTGCACAGGCTCGGGCCGGTTCGAATTGGATTTTTTTAGGGGCCCGATCTAAGCTCTAAACTCTTCTCACCTACTCTCACCTTTACTGTTTATGGAGTGTAAGATAGCAACAAGAATCGCGATGCATCGTGGACAGGGTGTACGATTGGGCCCCTAATGTTTAACTGGATTTCCAAACTTAAAAAAAAAAAAAAAAAATGAAATTAAAATAAATTATATTTTTTAAAAATGTCTTGTTATACAAAACACAACTGTGTATGTGTTTAGCTGATAAATGCCTTAAATTAGTTAGATATGTGCAGTATAAATGTTTTACATTTTAACATATAAAATAATGAAAATAAAGAATCGAATCTGAAATTATCTGGGAAAAAATTGTATTTTGAATTTTTCTTACTCTGCGATATATATTACAATTATAACTGTTTTCCTCCAGAAGACAATAATATTAATAATGCAATCTGTGTATCAAATGAAATGAGAACTGTGTTTTTTTTTTTTATTTGATCTGATTAAATTTTTGAAATGATACTTCGTTCAGCTCAATCCCTCAAACACCTCTACTGAACACAGTGCTGCTGAGCAGTTGAAAGCAGGTCTCCAGTAGAAGATAAAGAATGGAGCAGTTAGCACTGCAGGGTCTCTGACCGAGTGAAAGGGTCTCAGATCTATAGTGAGGGGTTAATTAAGGCGGTGGTGAACACAGCTGAGAGAGTTTTCAGTCAGTGGAAAGTGCTGTGGATAAGATGGAGTTACTCTGTGGAGAATATGGAGTGTATTTATCTGAGTGTGTGAAGTACAGAGAGAGTGAGGGAGTGTGTAAGCAGATCTCCCCATCTTCCCCACCCCTCCCAATCCTTCCTTCACTGTTTTTATTCGAGGTTAATGAAAAAACAGGGCACCATAGTAAGCTCTTGGCAATATGCGGCTAATGTAGCAGCTCATTACCAGCAACCCAAAACTATGTTAACTGTTCGTTCAAATGTATTGTTTTAGCATCAGAAGTGCTGAGAAACCCCAAATTTACCTCAAAACAACCAATATCATAGTCACCTACAGTCTTAAAAACACAGCAATGCTACATTCTCCACTCAGAGTAGCACAGCTAGCTAACGCTAACTGAGGGCTATTAGCTAACTGTACCAGTACAGGCTGAAAGACTAGCTAAAGACACTGACCAGAACTCAAATTACTGTATATGATGTCATTATACTATAACATTATAATATGTGTATAAGTACACTCAGACAGTAACCAGTGCCACTGACTTTGTATATATTTCTATTATTGACTGTGTAAATCATTAGTCCAGATCAATGTAGGTAGCTTATACCTACATACAGTGACTGTACTGTAGTCTATAAACACATACATACAGTAACTGCACTGTAGTGTATAAACACATACATTAAATGTAGTATATAAAATAATTTACGAAGTCATTGATATGGGTTAGTTACTTAATGTTAGTAGTAGTCTATAAACTCATATATATAGTGACTGTTCTATAGTCTATAAATACATATATACAGTAACTGTACCGTAGTCTATTAACACATATATACAGTAACTGTACTGTAGTCTGTAAACACATACATGAAATGTCTTTCATGTAGTATATAAAATTATATATGCAGTCATTGATGGGGTGAATTACTTTATATTATATAGTACTTTATAAACTCATACACACAGTGACTGTACTGTAGTCTATAAGCTCATACACAATGTAAATATGAGTTTATAGACTACAGTACAGTATACATGCTTGAGTTTATAGACTACAGTACAGGATAAATGCTTAAGTTTATAGACTACTGTACAGTATATATGCTAGAGTTTATAGACCATAGTACAGTATACATGCTTTAGTTTATAGACTACAGTACAGAATACATGCTTGACTTTATAGACTATAGTACAGTATACATGCTTGAGTTTATAGACTACAGTACAGAATACATGCTTGACTTTATAGACTATAGTACAGTATACATGTTTGTTTTTATAGACTATAGTACAGTATACATGTTTGTTTTTATAGACTATAGTACAGTATACTGTAGGTATGAGTTTATAGACTATAGTACAGTATACATGCTTGAGTTTATAGACTACAGTACAGAATACATGCTTTAGTTTATAGACTACAGTACAGAATACATGCTTGACTTTATAGACTATAGTACAGTATACATGCTTGAGTTTATAGACTACAGTACAGAATACATGCTTGACTTTATAGACTATAGTACAGTATACATGTTTGTTTTTATAGACTATAGTACAGTATACTGTAGGTATGAGTTTATAGACTATAGTACAGTATACTGTAGGTATGAGTTTATAGACTATAGTACAGTATACTGTAGGTATGAGCTTATAGTCTATAGTACAGTATACTGTATGTATGAGTTTATAGACTATAGTACAGTATACATGTTTGTGTTTATAGAATATAGTACAGTATACATGTTTGTTTTTATCGACTATAGTACAATATACTGTAGGTTTGAGTTTATAGACTATAGTACAGTATAGACTATAGACTATATAGTTTATAGACTATAGAACAGTAACTGTAGAGTGTGTGTACTATTCAGTGTGTGTGTGTTATCTGTGTTCAGTGTGATGCTGTGCGGGATGCGCGCTCTCTCCGCACCTGTACGAGCTCGTGCCTGTGCCGGTGGACTCCGCGTGCCTGTTCCTGCCCGCGCGCTCCTCTCTGTCGGTGTTAACGGGGCTCTCCGCGGGACCCTTGCTGCCTCCGTTAGTGATCCAGGGGAAGTTGTCTTTCTTGGGGATGGGCCAGGGCTTGTAGTCCTGCTTGTACTGGGTGACGCTGGGGAAAGGCACGCCCGGTGGCTGGTAGTCCTCGCGGGGTCGGTAGCTGGGCTCGGTGCGCGCGCGGCACGGCGGTGGCGGCCGCCTGCCCCCGCTCCCCCCTCCTCCGTCCTGCGGCGCGGGGGAAGCGCGGCGCTCCGGCGTGGCGTAGCCGTCCCGAGGCGCGCGCTCCGCGGGCACGTGCTTGGCCACGGAGCGGATCTCGCGGCTGTCCGACTCGCCGAGCTCCGAGTAGTTCTGGATAGTGAGCGGAACCGACAGGTCCGACTTATCGAACTGGTTCCAGAAGCGCGCGAGGCAGCAGACCCGGCTGATACACGGCCACGCCATCTGCCCGGCAATAAACCACACAGAAAACACAGAGGAGAAAAAACAAGAAAAACAAAGAAAAAAGAGAGAAAAGAAAGAGCGCTACCGAGCCCTATCCATCCCAGCCCAGATAACACAGAGAGAGAGAGAGAGAGAGAGAGAGAGCACTCACTCCGTCGCTCGTACGCGCGCGCGCTCGCGCGTTTCACGTTTCGCTCACGTGGGTCTCAGATTTGTATTTTTTTTTACCTCAGTCTACCAAAAAAAATCTGTAACGAACAAGGCGCTGAGTGTCATTTTTAGTTATGAGTGTAAGGATTGTAATCTTTAGGGAATTTTTGGGGTTTTTGAGCATAATGTTAAGCAATGAATTGAGCATGTTAAGTGTAATGTAATATAATGTTAAAGCGTAATGTTTAGGAGTGATCATAATATTAAGCAATGAATTAAGCTTAATGTGAAGTGTAATATAAAATAGCATAATGGTAGGTATTGAGTATTCTGGTAAGAATTGAAAACGCTAAGTATTAAGCGTAATGGTAAGATTTGAGTGTTATGGTAAGTATTGAAAACGGTAAGAATGGAGGTTAATGGTAAGAATTGAGCGTAATGGTAAGTATTAAGCATAATGGTAAGTGTTGGGCGTAATGGTAAGGATTGAGCGTATTGGTAAGTATTGAGCATAATAGTAAGGATGGAAAACAGTACGTATTGAGCATAATGATAAGTATTGAGCATAATGATAAGTATTGAGCGTAATGGTAAGTATTGCGTCTAACAGTAAGTATAATGGTAAGTATTGAGCATTATGGTAAGAATTGAAAACGCTAAGTATTGAGCGTAATGGTAAGGATTGAGTGTTATGATAAGTATTGAAAACGGTAAGAATGGTAGGTATTGAGCATAATGATAAGTATTGAGCATAATGATAAGTATTGAGCGTAATGGTAAGTATTGCATCTAACAGTAAGTATAATGGTAAGTATTGAGCATTATGGTAAGAATTAAAACGCTAAGTATTGAGCGTAATGGTAAGGATTGAGTGTTATGGTAAGTATTGAAAACGGTATGACTGGAGCGTGATGGTAAGAATTGAGCGTAGCGGTAAGTATTGAGCGTAATGGTAAGAGTTGAGCATAATAGTAAGAGTTGGGCATGATGGTAAGAATTGAGCATGATGGTAAGGATTGATTGCAATGTTCATATCAGTAGCAGAAAATGGTCTTACAATTTCAGTATCAAAATGTATCCTAATTATTTCCTGGACAAATTGTTTATATATTTTTCAAGCAAAATCAGATGTTGTGACAGGTCTAATTCTGATGCTTTGCTGAAGCTGACAGGAAAACTGAGTAGACACAGCAATATTTTTTGCATACAGTGGGTGGCCATTGCTGTGCCTTCCTCAAGCGCTCAACAGTGGCATCCTATCAAACCTTGGCCCCAAACCTACAACCCTGTATAACCTGGTACTTTACCCACTTAGCCACCACTGCACCAGTTTTCACAGGTACTTCTGGAGCACAAAGGGTTAAGAACCTAGCCTAAAGATCAAGCAGTGATAGCAGACCTGGGTATGTGATACTCTTAATGTATATAAACATTCTTTATGTAACAATTCTTGCATAATGCTGCATTAAGTCAGTGGGTATGTTAAAGCCTCCACAGTAAGAGTAGTGAAGGTGTGTGTTTTGTGTAGCTGCCAGTATCATCTCCCGCCACCGCCTCTCCAATCTACAGGTGGTAAAACTGTGGCACTGCCTAAGCTGACTGTGCATTTTAAGTTGGCATGTATCACTACAGTGTAATTGGATGTGACTTCTTTATATTCATCTATAATTATTGTTTATTACAGTCTGTCAAACCAAAGCACATAAATTAGATACACATATTAGCCCTGCTCATTCATTTACTGAGGAAAATGAGCCAATTTTACATATCTGTGAGCGACAAAAGTATATAAACCCTTGTTTTCAGTATCTGGTGCAGCAATAACTGCAGCTTAACATTTGCAGGCAACCACTGTTGATCAGTGCTGCACAATGGCTTTGATGAGTTTTAGCAACTTTCTCCGTACAAAACAGTTTCAACTCTGTTATGTTGGTGGGTTTTCTCCCAAGAACTGTTGCATCAGCTCCTCCCAAAACATTTCGATTGGATTAAGATCAGGACTCAGAATCCAAAACATTCACTTTTATCTACTTGAACCATTATGTGGTGAAACGACTTGTATGCTTAGGGTCATTGTCTTGCTGCATGACCCAACTTTTCTTCAGATTAATTTCAACGGACAGAAGTTCTGTATCTCACCTAGTCACAATTCCACTGTTCTGAGATCAGCCTCCCTGGACTGTTGAGGCAGACTCCGCCTCCCTTAATCATTCCTGGATTTCATTTGCTAAATCATTAGCGCTATATAAACCTAGATTCTCTCTCTCTCTGTTTCTGTATTCAATAAAAATTATCTGCATTTGCATCCAATAACTTGGTCCGAATGTTACACCCTGACAATTTTCTTTAAAATTCTCTGATATAGTTCAGAATGTATTTTTTCATCTATGATGGCAAGCCATCATCGATGGCCCAGGTGGAGCAAAACAGGGCCAAACCATGATACTCCACCACCACGTTTCACAAATGGATACGGTTTTAATGTAAGAACGCAGTGTTTTCCTTTCTCTAAATATAACAGTTTTCATTTAAATCATAAAGATTTATTTTTCGTCTCATCCATCATAGTCTTCTGGCTTGTCCATGTGATCTTTAGGCAGCAATGTTTTTTTGGAGAGCAGCTGATAGCACTTTTTTTTATTAAAATTCTCTGCATTTGCATCCAGTTACTTGGTCCAAATGTTACATCCTGACATTTTTCTTTACAATTATCTGATATAGTTCAGAATTTATTGTTCCATCAATGGTGGAAAGCCATCCTGGATCAGATGCAGCTAAACAGGACCAAACCATGATACTACCACCACCATGTTTCACAGATGGATGCGGTTTTAATGTAAGAACGCAGTGTTTTAAGTATAACTGTTTTCATTTAAACCATAAAGATTTCTTATTCGTCTCATCCATCATAGTCTTCCGGCTTGCCCATGTGATGTTTAGTAGGCAGCAATGTTCTTTTGGAGAGCAGCTGATTACATTTAGTCCTAATTTTACTTTCTAATCTTAAAAGATTGACACAAAGATGTAATATTAGATAATTTTCCTGAATAAGTAAATGAGCAAGTTCAATGTTTCTGTCAAATTTGTTTGATTTGGTTGTCTTTTACTTTTTTACTTTACGCTTTTGGTCAAATTTATGCATAAATATTAAAGAATATTAAGAATTTACACACTTTCAAGCACCACTGTAGTTGTGCAATACGTTGTCACTGTTTTGAGAAAACCCTACATATGAAAAATTCAATTTGGTTTGTTAGTAAAGTAAGATTTCAATTGTTGTTTAGGTTTTATCTCCCTGTTTGCATGAACTTAGTGCACACTATGTACAGATCAATTAGTGTAAATAAAAAAAAAATAACAATGCAATTAAAACAAATCACAGTGAAAATTGTGACAAGGACAATTTGCTGCCGTTAAACACGTTTACTGTTCTCTTCTGGTTTTCCCCAAGGGAGCTCGGCTATCGAGGGCCTGTAGGGTGAAAGGTCAGAGCGCCACGGCCAGCAGCATCTGCCCTCTCTCAGCACACAGCGCGAGTCAGATGAACAGGCGTGACATAACACTCATTAAGGTAAATCAGCCCCCAGAGTTATGCAATATTTACATAACTGTGCCCAGTCCCGGCGTCCCTACAGAACATTGGCAGAGCGGCACTGAGGGCCACTGTCCCGATTCACTGATCTGTTGCTGTATTGTGCTCAACAGGAGGATTAAAGAGCTTTTCAATCCTGAATAACCAGCACAATCTTAATCTGAGATCTGAATACACACGCTATAGGTCACAGGTCAGTGTGTGTGTGTTTGTGTGCATGCATTATCAAATAGGTTAGATTATATACGCTGTCATAAAAAAGTAGTTGCATACCAGACAGGAATGAGTCTTGGTGGGTAGTCATGACAGACTGTCACAAGGTCCCTAGTTTAGTGATCTATTGGTCAATTAAGGATCACGCAGCTGGATTTAGGGCATGTCGGTGAGTCTTTGGTAACATCTTTGTTATGTGTGGCTCGAAATGTGCAAAAGGCATGAACTAATTCTCTTAATTATTTATGGGTGTTTTTTGTGCGTAACGTGAAATAAATACAACAATCAGTGTGCCAGTTGTCATTCCCTTTGAGAGTCAGGTGAGCTCGCGTGTTGAGGGCGTACAGTGCGCTCCTGCATGGCTAAGCTAGGATTAGGCGGCTGACTGTTGACCGTTGTCAGGGTTTTAGTCAGTCAGTAGCGCACCTGTATTTCCCAAAACCAAGATATTTACCTGAACATACCTCACTTCCAGACCTCCACACCCATCAGTGTAGATTTATTTCTAAACTCCGACGCTATTTTAACGGCACGAGTGCAAGGCAAGAAAATAAACTGTTGGTGGCGTGTAAAATAAGAGGGGTGTAGGATAGAGCCAATAGAGTGATTCAGAATGACAGCAGGTCATTTGTAATGTAAAAATCAAATACATTTCATAAAAAAAAAACAAAATATATGTAAATAAACAAAAAAAATATTATTGCATTAAGATAAACCTGAAAGATTTGAAACACTTAATAATTCTGAAAATACAGCTCTGGAAAAAAGAGACAATTAAAAAAATTATGAGTTTCTTTGATTTTACCAAATTAAAAACATCTGGAATATAATCAAGAAGAAGATGGATGATCACAAGCCATCAAACCAAGCTGAACTGCTTGAATTTTTGCACCAGGATTAAAGGCATAAAGTTATCCAAAAGCAGTGTGTAAGACTGGTGGAGGAGAACATGCCAAGATGCATGAAAACTGTGATTAAAAACAGATTATTCAACCAAATATTGATTTCTAAACTCCTAAAACTTTATGAATATGAACTTGTTTTCTTTGCATTATTTGAGGTCTGAAAGCTCTGCATCTTTTTTGTTATTTCAGACATTTCTCATTTTCTGCAAATAAATGCTCTAAATGACAATATATTTATTTGGAATTCAGGAGAAATATTGTCTGTAGTTTATAGAATAAAACAACAATGTTCATTTTACTCAAACATAAACCTATAAATAGCAAAATCAGAAAAAAAAACTGATTCAGAAACTGAAGTGGTCTTTTCATTATTTTTCAGAGCTGTATGTATAAAAAAATACTATAAATTATCATTAGGCAAAGTAAAAACTAACTAACTTGTCTGTCACAAAAATTACATTATCAAATTATCAAATAATATTTGAATATATCCCCAATACAACCTTTGCTGACCTCAATACTGCACATACTGTGTTTACTTAACAAGAAAAGCTCATTAACTGAATTAGTGTGAAGCTTGATTAAAAAGAGTACTTTTATTTTATTATATTCATCTTATATTCCAAGTCTAAATATTAATTTCTCTTTACAAAAATGTTAGTGCATTATTAAGGTATTATTATTATTATCATCAGTGGCATGAAATAATTGAAATATAGTCTTAAATGACAATAACATATTTTACTGTAATCATTTCTGAGATAATATGTCATCCAAATAAACTGTTTTAATGACAGGCCTATTACCAACTGATCCTTGATTATTTACAGACCAGATCCATTTTAAACAAATAATTCTTTAATCAAGTCCTCACACTTAATGACAGCCCTTAATTACACAACAACAGAACCTCATTAAGAAAATATCAGTTTAATGTTTCTATCAGATAAACTAAACAATGTTTTTTTTTTATTGGAGTGATGATATAGTCATATTGTGAACATGTCTCCCTCTACAGGTAAATATCTGACTAACATTTCAGCAAGTGCAGGTGTTTGAAGGTCTCAGATAAGCAGATTCATTTTTTTTTGTCTGTAAAGAAATTTCCAGAATTTCCAATGTTTATATAGTCAGCTAAACCGATTACCTCTGGTGGTTTACTCTGTATCTCAGGAAACTCACTCTGGTAATACATACACACCAGAAATCAGTTTTTAATACAATATTATATTGTAAAAAGGCTTTAACTAGATAGTTAATCATACTCTTACTGATGCTGCTGGTTGCTGGTTACAGACACTCTGTAAGACGTTTTTTACAGTAAGTCTGATATCAGCATTAAATAGCTAATGCTAATCTTGTCAGTCACTGAGTATAGCCCTATCCAGACGGGATTAGTTTCTCTAGTTTCTCAGGGGGACGTCTGTAAAAAAATAATTTCACACTTTTACTCATTTATAAAACTCCTGCATCTGGACTGTAATTGAAAAACAGAAGGACCAGTGAGTTTTTGGCTTTCTCAGTCACATGACATCACATTCAGTAGCTCCTCCATTTCCACTCGCTGTTGTGTTTATGTGGATCTCAGTGGAAACATGTGCCCAAAGTGTAATTTCAGTGCGTAGCAGTGGACAGATAGCTAATTTATTAAGCGTTAAGAAACAAAACGAAAAACAGTAGATAATTCAGCCTGTAATTTTCTCAGAGGACATCTGAGAAAAACACATACATGGTTGTTAAAGGACATGAATCAAATCACACCCTTATAAAAGAGAAAATGACCCCAGGACCCCCCTGAGAAACTAATCCTGTCTGGATAGGGCTTATGACAAATAATCTGATATGGATGGTACCTCAAAATTATATGCAAATAATAATAATGACATTAACAATTAATGTTCATTTGAAGTCAATGTTAAATGATTTGGCACTTTTGGAAAAACTGTTTTTTGGAAAGATCACAGACTCGTCATGTGTTTCTCCTGGTGAAAGATTGTGCCTTCTTTTGATTTCTCCAGAAGTTTTAAGGTCATTGTAGCACCAAAATGCTTTTAAGGAACTGGTCGTCTGGTATTATCAGCTACATTTAAAGCTCTTTTTGAACTGGTTTTACGTGATTTTGAGCATGAAATGTGCAGAAGACACTGTCCCTCGTAATAGGAGCACTGGGAACCACTGGTAGAAGAGATGTTAAAGTGGTATAACTGGGAAAGTGGACAGTTACGACTGCTCCCATTCCTTCTTTCTCAGTTCCACTCTCCGAATTTTACCACTCACTGTTTTAGGCAGCTGATCCACAAACTCTATCTACGAAAAAAGAGAAAGAACATATATCATCACACTCCCCATATACAGGTGCATCTAAAAAAATAGAATATCATTAAAAAAGTTACTTTATTTCAGTGATTCCGTTTAAACTGTGAAACTCACAGTGAGTCACAGACAAAAAATAAAAATAAATATCAGTGACTCAAAAAATTTGAATATTATATAAGACCAATTGGTACTTTTGGCAGTGTGGGCAGTGTGCCAAATCCTGCTGGAAAATGAAATCTGCATCTCCATAAAACTTATCAGCAGAGGGAAGCATGAAGTGCTGTAAGATTTTATGGGAAAACAAAACTGCACTGACTTTAGACTTGATAAGAAAACACAGTGGATCAACACCAGCAGATGACATGTCTCTCCAAACCATCACTGATCATCAGTAAATTTTACATTTCATTTGTAAATCAAGGGAGAAATCAGAGTCTGGAGGAAGAGTGGAGAGACACACAGTCCAAACTGCTTGAGGTCTAGTGTGAATTTTAGTTTCCTCAGTGATCAGTGATGGTTTGGAGAGATACACTGCCTTAAGTACCAATTGGTCTTATATAATATTCAGATTTTCTGAGACTCTGATTTTTGGGTTTTCATTGGCTGTAAGCCACAATCATCAACAACAAAAGGAATAAACGCTTAAAATAATCACTGTGTTTAATACATCTATATTATATATGAATTTCACATTTTGAAATAATTCACATAATACTGAAAAAAAGTTTTCATTCTTTACTCAGTTTTCTACCTCTTCACTATCTAGGTTAGCTGCACAGCCACCTGCCAGGCTCAGCAGGTTTGGAGCTGTAATGCTAACGGCCACAGCAGCTATGCTTTTTATGGGTCCTTGAAAAGCGTGAAGAAAACATGGTGTAGTTAAAGTACTGCAGGTACCTTGCGGGGGTATTTATAGGGAGCTGTAACTTTCTTCACATGTGTCTGCAGTTCTCTGATCAGTCCACTCTGCTCTTTGGATCTGTACTCTGGAGTCAGCACCACAAACGCCTTCACAACCTGAGACACAGAAATAAATATTAATAATAATATATTCTGCATTTTCCAGACTGACTGATGATCAATTACTTTTTCTCATCTGTTTTTGAATTTCTTCAGATCGGGACATAATGTGTTGCTTTTTTCTATTTAAGTGATTTATTGATTCTACAGGTCTGGTAGTAATCAGACCAGGTTGTGGTTAGTAGGGAAACTGAACTCAGCTTTCCAAAAAATGTGATCACAGTTAATTTGTGGGGGGAGGCACTTTGCTAGTTTGGATTGGATAGTTTTTTTCCCTTAGTAAATGAAATCATCATTAAAAAGTGCTTGTTATATTTACTGGGGTTATATTTGTCTGATATTAAAGTTTATTTTAAAGTTACTGAAAAGTCTAAGTATGACAAAGATGTAAAAAAAAAAAAAAAATATATATATATATATATATATATTTTTTTTTTTATACAGAGCTCTAAATAAAAGTAACTTTGATTTTTTCACAAGCCATCAAATCAAGCTGAACTGCTTGAATTTTTGCACCAGGAGTAAAGGCATAAAGTTATCCAAAAGCAGTGTGTAAGACTGGTGGAGGAGAACATGCCAAGATGCATGAAAACTGAGATTAAAAACAGGGTTATTCCACCAAATATTGATTTCTGAACTCTTAAAACTTTACGAATATGAACTTGTTTTCTTTACATTGTTTGAGGTCTGAAAGTTCTGCATCTCTTTTGTTTTTTCAGCCATTTTTCATTTTCTGCAGATAAATGCTCTTAATGACCTTATTATCATCATTAAGACCTGATTTACCAAAGCAAGTGTTAATATGGGGAGATGAGGAGAGCTTTGGAAATATTTTTTTTATCTCTGGGACCACTGTCCACCGGCTGACAGGTGAACGATAGCCAACATTATCCTACTTTACATCCAGCGTCTGTGTTAATAATAATAAAAATTACTAACCAAATGAACCCAATTACTCAGCTGATATCATCCTCAGTGCTTCTGTATGAGAAATCAATAATTACTGCACTCAGGAGCAGAGCTATTCATTTAATCAGATTAGCACATTACCTCTCCTCTGACTGGATCAGGACTGCTAACCACAGCAGACTCAGCCACAGCGTCATGCTCTATCAGAGCGTTCTCCACCTCGAACGGACCGATACGGTACCTGAAATAACGACACATTCAAATACTAGTAGGAGACCAAGTGAGCGGTTTCTATGAATCCTGGAAAATCTGGACAACAAGGAAAACTCAGGACTAGATTAGTGAGATGCAGTTTACTAAAGACTGTATTCCTGCACAGTCATGTGGACAGACACATACACCACCATGTTTTGCAGCATTTGTTATTAATGGATAAGTACTGTAAGACACTGGCAACTTTAGTTTGTTATGTGACTCAACCATGTTACGCCAAATCCCATTTCACCCCTTGCCCTCCCACTTACCCCTATCTCTTCTTTTCGAGTGAAATTCTCCCCCCTATGAACTGGGACAACTCTTTATGCACCCAATACATCATCAGGAGCGCTAAAGTTCAGTAATCTAGCTGATGGTTAACTTGTTAACTTTAAAGCATTGTATGTCTTCAGAAAGGGGACGGGTGGTGCAGAAATGATTTATTATTGTTTATTCCTTAATTCCTCTATGATTAGCTTTTATCTTATTTTATTTTTCCGTTCCACCTTAAATGCTGCAGCCCCTACTACTAATGACCTTTTTCATGACTATTTCAGCCATAAAACATTGAAATTACACATTAAACTATGGTAATATAGTGCTAATCATCACTTTTTAAAGATGTCCTACAACTAAAATCCGATTTTTCTTGTTCTTTGTGAAATACAGTAGGTCTATCTGAGTTGTATATGATGCTGCACATGAAACTCTTCCTCAACCTCTCAACCATTGTCTGCAGTAAATAAGAAAAGAAAATATTCAGAAAAACGAGTTGATCAGTAAAAGCAACCGTGTCTACATGAACCCGTGAATTAGTATTCATGGCCTCGCCCACCTCGGCTCGAGACCACTGACAGGCAGAGCTGAAGCCAGGTTACGACACCGTCTCGTCAGACAGGAGCTAACAGCGTTAGGAACAGCATGGCAATTCGTTCTTGTATTATTTGTGAAAATATTACATCAGTGTTATATGTTGTAAACTGGGGTTTTGGAGATGGAAAGAGAAAGATACAAAAGAATAGAGGGATATCCAGGATTCCAAAAGGTGAGATAATCATGCTAAAAGCCCTGTCCCCCACAGAGGAAAGCCTAAACCTAGTAAATTACCCTGCAGACAGTATGACATCATCAGCTCTTCCAACGAACCACAGGTATCCATCTCGATCCATCACTCCTCGATCACCTGTCAGGTAGAAATCCCCGCAGTAACACTCCGCCGTTTTCTCTGGCTCCCCCTACAGGAAGCACTGGAAATGTAACGACTGGCTGCACTTGTACAGAATAAATTATCATTAAGAAGAAGAAAATAAACAATATATAGTGCTTTAACTAGATGCTGGACCACATGGGTCACCACAACTGTTTATGCCACATTCACACTACAAGACTTTTTGAGTCGTCAGTTATTGTGCTGTTCACACTACATAATTTGTTCTCAAATAATATAAAAAAAAAAAACTCAGAACAAGTAGTTCATTATCATTTTTGAATTACAAGTTTTGATCAAAAAATGGTAAAAAAACATCAGCACTTGTTGACTGGAGAATTTCTGATTTATTAGCAATAGTTCTCCAGTCAACAAGTGCTGATGGTTTTTACCATTTTTGATCAGTGATTTTATTACCAGGCACCTTGTTGTGCAGTGAAGTTGCACCAGATCCATCTGCTTCATGAATTACAATTTTACGCTTTTAGCTCCATTTACCCCCCCATTCATAAAGGGCTCCCTCTAGGGTTTAACAGTCATTTCATGATATAACAGCGGGACCAGAAAGTGGTCAGACTCTCCATAACAGCTCTGGAAAAGCAGAGGTGTGTTTTGGACCCGTGGTTTTCTTTTTCTCCGCAAGTCCAATGTAGCCGCTGCTCCTGACTCCAAGTCGCCAACTGGGACAGATATCTAGCATGCCAAATATGTGCTGGACGTCTGTATCTGTGTCTTTGATAAAATGGACAATAAATATAGAAACAATGAGGTAGTGTTAATGTTATGTCTGACTGGTGTGTATATTTATTACATTTATCACATCAACATTTTGTTATCTAAAATATCAGTCATTTTTTGTTACTTACAACTAAATATATTGTATTGCTCAAATAAAATATAAATTAGTGTGAGCCATTAAATAAGCATCCTAATGCATGAGACCCTAGAATGTAATATAACAGATTTTCTAGTAGTGTACTTGATTTAGTTACAGTGGCTTGCAAAAGTATTCATACTCCTTGAACTTTTTTTTACATTTTGTCACATTACACAAACCTAAATGTATTTTATTGAGATTTTAAAAGATAGACAAACACAAAACACAAAAATAGCACATAGTTATAAAGTGGAACGAAAATTATACATGATTTAAAAAATCATTTAATCAAATAAAAATCTGAAAAGTTTTCAGACCCCTTTAATATGAAAATAAATAAAATAAAATCCAGTGAAATAAATTGCCTTCAGAAGTAATTTAGTTAATTAGCACCGGTCAGAGAAGCAGCCAAGAGGCCCATGGTCACTCTGGAGGAGCTGTAGAAATCCACAGCTCGGTGGGAGAATCTGTCCACAGGACAACTATAAGTCATGCACTCCACAAATCTGGCCTTTATGAAAAAGTGCAAACGAGAACCATTTTAAAAGAGAGACATAAAAAGTGCTGTTTGCAGTTTGTAGCCACAAGCCATGTCGGAAACACAGAAAACATGTGGAAGAAGATGCTGTGGTCAAATGAGACCCAATGTTGACTTTTGGGCCTAAATGCAATTCGCTATGTGGGGAGGAAAAGTAACACTGCTTATCACCCTCAGCACACCATCCCCACTGTGAAACATGGTGGTGGCAGCATCATGCTGTTGGGGTGCTTTTCTTCAGCAGAGACAGGGGGGCTGGTCAGAGTTGATGGGAAGATGGATGGAGTTAAATACAGGGGAATCCTGGAAGAAAACCTGTTGAAGGCTGCAAAAGACTTGAGACTGGGAAGGAGATTCACCTTCCAGCAAGACAATGACCCTAAACATACAGCAAGAGCTACAGTGGAATGGTATAGATCAGAGAATATTCATGTGTACCCGAAAAGACATGCAGCTGTATTTTGCAGTGAAAGGTGACTCCACTAAGTAATGAACACTTTTGAGATTTTTATTTGATTACAATTTTTAAGACCATTTATCATTTTCACTCTACTTCACAATTATGTGCTACTTTGTGTTGGTCTATTACTTAAAATCTCAATAAAATACATTTGAGTTTGTGTTTTTTTTAAGGTGACCAAATGTGAAAAAGTTCAAGGGGTATGAATACTTTTGCAAGCCATTGTAAGACTAAGCAGACAGTAGATACCGTGTACTCTGTGAATAGGGAGAATGGTTTGTGGGGTTTGACTCTGATAGCCAGATTTCCCTCTGTTCCTTGAGGAACAATATTCCCTTCTTCATCCACCACCTGAAACCACAAAAACAACCACTAATTAAATATTCATGTAAACCACAAACCAGCATTCAATCAACAGTCTAAACTGAATTAAAACAACACTTCTCAGTACCTGCACGTCATACGCTGGAGACGCTTTACCGAAGGAGCCGGGTCTGATCTCCATGCCTTTGAAAGTACCAGCAATCAAAACCTGGTAATGAAGCAACATTCCCCAATTACAGATACCTCAATTCTGCTCTTACTTCACATTGTATTAAACAGACATGACAAACTCACAGGACAAGAAATAGCATCAGGTTCCGTGACTTTTGTAATGATCTGCACTCAAATACCACAGTCAAGAGTCACTTGTCTGTTTGCATGAACAATTCTCATACTCTGTACTTAAGTTTTGTTATTTTGGAACCAATACTTTGTACATAATTACTACTTGTTTATAATTAAAATGACATAAATTTCCCCTAAATTGTTACTGAAAGTCACGTTTTTTCACTATTTAATACAACTTAAGTATATTTGTGTGCTGCCCAACTGAACATTAAAATGTTTGATTAAAATATAGATTTAACATCACATTCATTTTGATGAATGCACACATTAGCTGTTAAAGTTATTTTACGGGGGCAGAGTGGTGGCGGGCTAAAGGTCGCAGGTACGAACCCCCATCAAGCTGCCGGGGCTCAGAGGGAGCACAATTGGCTCTGCTCCCTCCGGGTGGGTAGATGGCGCTCTCTCCGCACATCACGCCTACGGTGATGTCTGCAGCACAGGGCATCTGTGAGCTGATGTATCAGAACCGAGCCGCTGCGCTTTCCTCCGAGCGTGCTGGCTGCTCGGCAATGCTGCATCAGCAGCAGCTCGAAAAGAAGCGGTGGCTGACTTCACATGTATCGGAGGAAGCATGTGTTAGTCTTCACCCTCCTGGTGTGTTGGGGCATTACTAGTGATAGGGGGAGTCCTAATGAGTGGGTTGGGTAATTGGCCGTGTAAATTGGGGAGAAAATGGGAAAAACATTTAAATAAAATTATTTTTAAAAAATATATATTTTATTTACACAATTAAAAAAAAACTAAAGTAAACTTTTAAAGTATAGTTTAACAAATAAAAGGTTCTAGGTTTAAATTAGTTTGAGCGAATTGTACTGAATTACTGCAGAAATATAGGCTCCAAGGTATAGGTATAGTTTTATCATAAAAAGCATATTTATATTAGTGGAGTCAATTAAAATACTAGTATATACTTGTAAGTTTGAGAGGAGATAAAGCCTATGTGGCGCGCTGGAATAAAGAAAGCATGATAACTTATAGATAGGAGAAACCTGCTTTATTGTAAACACCAGCTTGGTTATAAGGATCACTGAAGTAGAACTTAAATTGCTGAGTATAAAAATCTCAGGAAAAGTTTGGTACTGCACACATGCTCACAAAGGGGATGATCATATAAATAGCCAGGGAGAAATATTTAACTGCCAGTTTTCAGTAATGTAAGTCGCTACACTGAGAGCGTAGATAACAGTGTGTGTGTTGTGCTGTATCACGGAGACAGCTGGACCGAGCTTCTTTCTTTGATTTATTTCTGTAAATAATGCCAAGAATGTGCTTTGATGCTGCATTAGCTCATGTATAAACTAATAAATAAGCAAGTGGAATACACCGGGGGATGTTTTTTTTTTTTCATTGTGTTGTCTGTGTTGGAGTGCTTCAGTCGTCTAGCCAGAAAAAAAATCTGCGTGAAGGTGCGCTGGATTATAAGGCGCACTAACGATTTTTGGGAAAATTAAATGATTTTAAGTGCACCTCATAGTGCGAAAAATCACATCCATATTCAATGCAGGAGACCCCACACACATATCCCACTGGTCAGTGCAGTGTTCTTTCGCTTCCATGGGACACGGCAAAAGTCATGGGACACACATGTACATATTCCTATTCCTTGACATTTGGCATGTCAGTGTAATTAGCAAATATGGAGGTTTTTACTGCTGTACTCACAGTCTCAGTCTGACCGTATCCCTCATAGATGTCCAAGCCTGTGAGCTCCCGCCATTTACTCATCACCTCAGGGTTAATGGGTTCTCCTGCAGACAGACAGTGCTCCAGAGCCTGGAATTGAAACCTTCAGCACACAGAGCACAGCTCAGTTTCAGCAGCTACTAGTTTGATCTTTATTAATACACTTTAATTCTAATATAAACTCTGATTATTTTAATATACGGAATCTAATCTGTGAACCTAGATTAGAAGGAAATGAATCATCAATACAAATTATTGAATTGAATGACATTTTGCTGGTGCATCACCTGGACGGATCCTCCTGTACTAGCATCCGGTAGGCTGTGGGAGCCGTGCAGAAGGTGCTGATGGGGAAACTGGACAGAGTCTAAAAAAGAATGGCAGTGTGAAAATGCTTTCATAGATTTATTAGTGAACAGCTCTAGTAAAAAAAAAACTGGCACATAAAAGTAGAAAAGTATCTCTTGGAGCGATCCAAGAGATCGCCACTAAGATTGGAAGATTGCTGGTTCGAATCCTAGTCATGCAGCTTGCCATCAGCTACCGGAGTCCCGAGAGAGCACAATTGGCCTTGCTCTCTCTGGGTGGGTACAGTAGATGGCGCCCTTTCCCCTGATCATTTCTAGGGTTATGTCGATCAGCACAAGGCGTCTGTGAGCTGATGTATCGGAACCGAGTCGCTGCGCTTTCCTCCGACCATTAGCGCTGTTGTTCTACTCGGCAATGCTGCATCAGCAGCTGCTCAAAAAGGGGCGGTGGCTGACTTTACTTGTATCAGAGGAGGAATGTGCTAGTCTTCACCCTATTTGTGTTGTGGCATCACCAGTAATGGGGGATATACAGCTGATTAGCAGTTGAATTTGGAGAACAATGGAAAAAAAGTCAGAAGCCTGATTTTCACAACACATTTGTGGAAGTGTACCATGGCAAAAACGAAGGAGATTGAAAGGAAAATGCCACTGCTCTCCAAAAAGAACATTGCTGCCCATCTGCAGTTAACCTAAGCTCACATAGACAAGCCAGAAGCCAGATTATGTGGTTAGATAACATAAAAATAGATATGTTCGGTTTAAAATGAGAAGTGTCAAGTTTGAAGAAAGAAAACACTGCATTCTAGTATAAAAACCTAATGCCATCTGTGAAACGCGGTGGAGGTAGTATTGCTGTTTAGGCATGATTGGATGCATCTGTTCTAAGATGGGTAGTCATTATTGAAGGAACAATAAATTCTTAATTATTCCAGTAAATTCTGAAGGAAAATATCACGGCTGCAGTTATTGCTGCCAGCAGTGTTGGGAAGTAACGGATTACATGTAACGCCGTTACGTAATCAGATTACAAATTATGAGTAACTGTAATCCGTTACAGTTACTGCTTCAGTAAGTGGTAATCAGATTACAGTTACTCTGCTAAAATAAATGGATTACATTGCGGTACTTTCCTATTTTTTGGTCTTCCAATCAAACACTGATAAAACGCAATCACATTCACATAAATCACGACATCAGAATATTCTATGATTCACAACCTCCTGCTCAGAATGTTTTCACTGCAGAAGCGCCCCCTAGCGGGCCCGTTCTGACTATGTAAAGTAGAATGCTTAAAAGCGTCAAACATTCTAAACACACTGACCAACTAACCGACTCACATTCTTTAGTACTACTTTAACTACCTGCATGCAAATTTTCAGCCATCTACGTACATGAAACCAGTCGCCAGAAATCTCCAACTGAAAACAGCCTGTTTTTTCACATTGTTTACATGGGGAACACGCCTCCCCAACAAAATAGCCTTATAAAATATTATTAGTATGTAAAATAACATCATATTACATTATAGAAAATACATTTACTATCACAGCATCCACAATACAGCACTGACCCGCAGATAAAATATCCATAAAGTCCTTTATTCGCCTGCTCACTTCTCCTCACAAACATGCGTTTAGTATCATCGCAGCTGAAACGTAATATTCTCAGGCTCCTAGCAACTACACAATATAATCTTTTCACATAAAGTTGTACGTGAATACAAAGCTAAGGATGTCCTCTTCTAGATTCTGTGTTTTTTATTGGTCCACAAACCACTATTTTTCTTGAGTGATCGTGTTTTGAACCAATAACGTGAGCGCTGGATCAATCCAATCCAATCAAATCAGGTCATAGCCTTTCTCCAGGGTCACAAAAGTGATTGACACCTATTTCAACCAATAGTCCACCCTTAGACGAAAACACTGGTACATAATTTGCCCTGATTGGTCTCCTAATGGCTGGGGGTGGGGCATGCCTAACCGCTGTCACCAAAATCCCTCTGCTGAACAAACAGCCCACAGCGCGGATACGTGTGATTTTGTGTCATTTCATCAAAAAAATATTAATTTTACTCTGAAATAGACTTACATTAATTTATTTTATCACAAACAAACAAAAAATATTACAAACTGTTGTATAGAGACAGATTTACTTGTGTATCTTTGTATCAGATTAGAGGCACTCTGGAGAGATTTTGAACACTTTGGAGACGCCTGGTGGACACCTAATATAACCCTACTGAATCAGGAAATGTAGAGAATGATTGACTATTCATCACCAACATCCATACACACATTGTAAACTCTAAATATAACAGGCGCTTTTTTTTTTTTTTTTTTACATTTTCTTCTGCATTTGATGTTCTCAAATGGAACCTAAATAATGGAAATTAAAGTGTTGAAGTGAATTATTGTTTACTGTTTATGATTACACTGCATTTGACATTTAATAATAAAACATTCAAATTATATTTTGTTTGCATTTGTGAGTTCTTAGAAAAGGAACAGTTTGTAATCGCATTTAATCGTATTCAACCGAATCGTATCGTGACGTAAATTGAGGTATCGTACATTATCGTATCGTTGACTAAAATAATCGTATTGTATCGTATCATAATGAATCTTGTGATTTACACCCCTAGATAATCCTGGCAAAAAATCCACCTGCAGAAAGTGGCAAACCTGCAAATAGATAACTTACAGTTGTTGTTACATTGTTTGGTTTTTAAGGGTTTTAAATGATTTTATCATCAATTTATAGAAGTGTTTCATAAAATTGATGAAATGGTTTCATAAGTATTTTTATAGGGTGATTGAAAAGGCTGTTTTATTTGTTTATCTATTTGTTAACTGGAAAGAAAAATAAAATAATAATATGCAATATGTGGTTGCTACATTTATTCAGGCTTAAAAAAACCGACAATATTGTAAGTAATCCAAAGTAATCAGATTACGTTACTCACTTGAAGTAATGTAACTGATTACGTTACAAATTACATTTTGAGTGATGTAATCAGTAATCTGTAGTGGATTACATTTTAAGAGTAACCTTCCCAACACAGGCTGCCAGATACTGAATGCAAAGTTTCACATATTTTACCACTCGCAAATATGTGATGTTAGATAATTTTCCATTAAATAAATAAGTGAACAAGTCTAATATTTTGGTACGATTTGTTTGATCTATTAGACACTTCCGCATATATACAGTAATACCTTGAGCACTGTGTGTGTACTGAAGCGTGGCATATGGTGAACAAACACACACGCCCCCTGCGTCCAAGGAGCGAAAACACTGCTCCATGCAGACTTAGCCCATCCTGTGTCTGAGGTATTCCAGAACACATCACTGTCAGTCAGGTCTAACCAGTACCTGTACAAAACACACACTTACACAAATAAAATATGCATACAAATATTAAATATCAATAATAAATATAAATAGTATATATAAATTGATACACAGGAGGGATATGGACCCTGAATGGTGTACTGTTGTGTGTTTACCTGCCAGGGGTATCAAGTCTCAGTCTGATACAGGGAATGTGTTGCTGTTACCAATTACTCAAGATAATTGACAGAGAGATGCACAATATGCTGCAGTATACGTTTTTATCTGACAAATACTGTCTATTTCTTCCTGGTCAGGGTCCAGAGCCATCTCAGCATCATTAATGAAGGCAGGAACACCCCTAGACAGGGCGGCATTAAACCCACCACAACCCCAGGACCCTGGAGCTGTACAACAAACACACTGTCTACTGTGCCACCCTTTTCATTTCAATCAATAATGTATATTTTTGTGGCGCCCAGTGGTCCAGCGGTCTAAAGCGCTGCCACTATGAGCGGGAGGTCGCAGGTTCGAACCCCTGCTCATGCAGCTTTGCCATCAAGCTGCCGGCGTTAGAGGGAGCAAAATTGGTCCTGCTCCCTCTGGGTGGGTAGATGGCGCTCTCTCCCCACATCACTCCTAGGGTGATGTCTGCAGCACAGGGCGTCTGTCAGCTGTTGTATCGGAATCGAGCCGCTGTGCTTTCCTCCAAGCACACTGGCTGCTCAGCAATGCTGCATCAGCAGCAGCTCGAAAAGAAGCAGTGGCTGGCTTCACATGTATTGGAGGAAGCATGTGCTAGTCTTCACTCTCCTGGTGTGTTGGGGCATCACTAGTGATAGGGGGAGTCCTAATGAGTGGGTTGGGTAATTGGCCGTGTAAATTGGGGAGAAAATGGGAAAAATTTGAAATAAAATTATAAAAAAAAATAATGTATATTTTTATCATTGTTCATGTGAAAGAACGCAAAACACATGCAGGCATCCATCCAGCAATCCCTGTAAATCACTCTAACCCCTCCCCCTGCCTGATGCTGCAGAGTGTCTGCCCATAGACAGTAGCAGCTAAAGATTTGAGTTTTTCTCATTCTATGATGAAAGGGCAAAATACAACCTACATCAACTTGGGATTTGTAGACTAAAGCGTTAGTGCACCGTATTTTTCACATATTTGTATTTTTTTGTATGAATTTTGACAGTCAGGTTGTAAGAAGCAATAAAGCCACTCCACAAAATTATAAAGGAGTGTCAGTGAAGTTTCTACAGTGCTGAGGCTGAGTGCAGTGGCACTAGCATTAGCCGCTAACCACAGCGCTAGCTCTTTTGCTGTTCAGAGGTTAGTAAATCAGACAGTAGCCTGCGCATTTACTGTGTTAAAATAAGCTACATGGGATGACCCGCTAGCTAATATCACCCAGGCTTATCGTAACACTCAGGGTTCCTCAGTGCACTAGTGCTAACTGGAGCTAGCTAGAGCTCCTAAGAGGAGTTGGCTAGTGCAGCTAACTGCGGCTGGCTACCGCTGCTAACCTGGGTTGGCTAAGCAAGCACTTGCTAACCGTGGCTAGCGCTCACCCTTGGACAAAATACTGGAATTCTAATCTTTCTGTAAATAAACAAAAGCGCTTTTCTCACCCAAATAAACAATTTTTAGAAGAGAAATCTGTGTAGATTAACTCGTTTGGCTTTAAAATAAATAATTTTTTTATTACAGTTTTGTTTACTTCGGCACCAGCAGCAAGACCTGCTGAATTAAAAGGGAAACATGGTGACACCCCTGTTCACTTAAAGTATGCATTTCTTACTGGTGTCACTTAATGCGCCTTATAATCCTGTGTGCATTACGTATGAAAATAGACATTTATTGATATTGTGAGTTACAATGCGAACAATATGGTTCTTATTTTTATTTTCGTCATGGACTGCCCAAGCTGCTGCTTTTCCTCAGGTCTGAAGAACAACTGTTCATCTTTGCTTTTCCTTCAAAATACTGTTTTTTATTCCTGTAAATAAACAAAAGTAAAAACACACCTGCCATTGACCGTGAGCCCCAGGCCATAGCTACAGTGGCTGTGCTGAGTCATTTTAGGAGACCCGGTGGTTCCACTGGTGAAAAAGATGGTCATCGGCTCATCACTCCTGGTGTCCACACAGACATGGTCAGCGGAGGCACTCCTGCACATAAAGAAGTATCTGTAATTGTAGCATATTTTGTTGGGAACTCAACAAACTCAGGAGAGACAAGAGGGACCTTCGTACTCTGCTTTATTGCTGTATCACACAGGCAGCTGTGTCCTTCCACATAGAACTGACTAGAACAACTTCTTTTGCTCTGCCTTACCAAGGCTTACCAAAGAACCTATACTGCCACCCTGTGGTTCCCTCGAACATATCACATACCAAAATTACTAATAAAGAACAGTTCACTACATTCCCCTTCCTCTGAATAAAACTCTCCCGCCCCAGTTACATAACACAGAACATAAGTCAAACAAGACTCAATTGAAAACTAGGCTAGGGACATCTGGGTAGACTACCATCAGTCCCGATGAGTACCTGGGCGCATTCTTACCCTGTGGCTGGGGAACTCATCACTAGTCTAACAAAGTCTTTCAGATATGAAGGGGGGTTCCTGTCCCTCTCTGATCTCCTCACAGGATGATGAGGGCTGTAGGCTGGTACTTGAGAAGCTACAGTCTCTGTACTATTAGTGCTCTGTGCTGTCTCTGCAACATCAGCCTTCTCTTGACCTTCTGCACAAGGAACCTGTGAAGAAGCTACTTCTGGAATGATGCTCTCTGTAAAGTCACCCAGAGAAGAGTAGGAAGCCCTTCTGAATTTCACCTGGTCAATATGCCTCCTCACTACCCGGCCATTTCCTAAGGCTACCTTACAGGATACAGGTCCAGTTCTCTGCTCAACTGCTCCAGGAATCCAAGTAGGTCCTGATCCAAAGTTTCGGGTATACACAGGATCTCCTTCCATGAGGATTCTTCCCTTGGCCCGACGATCATGGCCCAGCTTTTGTTTTAACTGCTGCTGTACCACTTTTCCTTTCAAGTAAGGATGGAGCAAATCCAAAGTGGAGCGCAGTCTCCTTCCTTGCAGTAACTCAGCAGGTGATCTACCTGTGGTTCCTTGAGGTGTTATACGTGTATTGGTGTAACTGAATAGTGCTCTGGACACTCTGGTTTCCATGCTTCCTTCAGTTGTCTTCTTCAGAAGTTCCTTAAATGTTTGCACGGCCCTTTCTGCCAGTCCATTTGAAGAGGCATGGTACGGAGCTGTGGTGACATGGTGAATGCCATTTCTGGTCATGAACTCCGCAAAATCACTACTAGTGAAGCATGTTCCGTTATCTGTTACCAGCATTTCTGGAATGCCATGCTGACTGAAACTTTTCCTCAAGCATTCAATAGTGACAGAGGTAGTGGAGCTATTGAGTGGGTATGCTTCCATCCACTTTGAATGTGCATCAATGAGTATCAAGAACATTTTCCCCAAGAAAGGTCCAGCATAGTCCACATGTACTCTCCTCCATGGCTGTTCTGGCCATTCCCAGGGATGTAGGGGAGCTACTGCTGGACGATGACTGTTTTCTTGGCACACAGAACATCGTTTCACTAAAGCTTCAATGTCTGAGTCTAGCTTTGGCCACCAAATGTAGCTGCGTGCTAAAGCTTTCATTCTAGTTATACCTGGATGTGACTGGTGTAACTGCTTCAGCACTGCTTCTCGACCTGGCAATGGGACTATAACTCTTGCACCCCATAATACGCATCCATCATTTGTAGGGCTGGCCCGAATAGCGTTTTTTGAGCTCCGGATATTCGGCACTGATTCGAAGCGAATATTCGAATATTCGTTTTTAAAAAAAGAGGTTTAAAAAAAAAAAAAAAAGCAAATCACGGCCCCTTTAATCCACTGAAAAATGTTCAATTTGCTCTGACCTACGAGACATATTCACCCCGGAGTTTTTGGTGTTTTTATCCCGGATTTTTGTGTTTTCACCCCATATTTTTTCTGTGTTTTTAGCCCAGATTTCATCGTGTTTTCATCCCGGAATTTCTGCTGCCCCACACGCGGCTTATCCGCTGCGTAAGCAGGCTAGAAGGCTGCTGCTGCACGGTTTCTCCGCTGCGCAAGCCAGCCCAGTAAATTGCTGTTTGTGTTTTCACACTTAGGCTATTTGCTTAAAAAAACAAACAAAAAAAACGTTTGTTCAGGAAGTATTTTATATTCTTAAACATTGTTAATTATATTAGAGGACAGTCATTGTAAACTGTACTTGGTCTTTTTCGGTTAAAGGATTGTGCAGGGCATATTACTGATTTTGTATTTTTGCACTTGGGCTATAAGCTCAATATTAAATATTTCGTTTGTTTAGAAATTATTTTATATTTTTAAACCATGTTAAATTATATTAGAGTAGAGGAAAGTCATTGTTAATGACGTTATTGTACTTGGTCTATTTCGGTTAAAGGATTGTGCAGGGCATAGCCGTATTACTGATTTTGTATTTTTGCACTTGGGCTATAAGCTCAATATTAAATATTTCGTTTGCTTCGAAATTATTTTATATTTTTAAACCATTTTAAATTATATTAGATAAGAGGAAATTCGTTCAGACATCATTTTTGTAGGCCAGGCTTTTGTAACCGATTTAGCCCCTACTGTTGCCACATTACCCCTTACGTTTTATTATATAAATCAGTTTCGAAGAGCCTGCATTTTTTTTTATCATGTATAATAGAGGTCTGCGCGAGACTGATTTTTAAACCCACTCTTCCACGCTCCGCGTTTCTGTCTCGTTACCGCTCCGCAAAAAAATTGCTTCTTTTAATCCCGCGCCCGCCCGCCACATACACATTTCTGCCGCTCCCGCCCCACGTTCCTAATATAAATTAAATAAACTACATTTAATGCTTCAAATTTACTTATATATTTATTAAAACAGCAGCGCCGTTCCTTACCCCAGTCCAAACACCATCGGTGTGTGCGTGTGTGTGTCGGTCCATCCTGCGCGTTGAGAGTTTTCTTTAGGTTTTTTTTTTTTTTTTACAATTATTACAGTTTTCTTAACTATTTATTAATTTGCTCCCGCATCGTCTGAATTAAACTCCCGCTCCAGCCAATAACAGTTCAGTTCTGTCCCGCGCGCAAGATATTCTGACGGGACCCGCGAGAACAGAAGTGGTTAGAGTGAGATGGAACTCTGGAAAGGAGAAAAAAAAACGAATATCCGAATACCAAAATTAAAAACCGAATACCTACTCAACGAACGAATATCCGAATACCCGAATATTCGGGTCCAGCCCTAATCATTTGTACTAAGTTCTTCTTTTCTCTGTACAAATGGTGACAAATCTGAATCAGTTACCTTGCTCGGCCAACCCCTTAGCACATACTCACACACTAAGGCCATCACCTTGTCTCTGTCTGTCCATTTTTGAACCTGTCTGGCCGTAACCAGGGGCGTATCCATTTGATCCAGCAACAACACTCTCTCTTCATCCCTGGAGTGCTCCTCTGTCCCTGGTATCGGCAGTCGACTGAGCGCATCTGCATTGCTGTGATCCTTGCCTGCTTTATATACAATAGTATATTCATAGGCACGCAAAGTTACTGCCCATCTCTGGATCCTTGGTGAGGCCATCTGAGGCACTCCTTTCAAATCATTGAAGGTAAGGAGTGGCTTGTGATCTGTAACTACTGTGAATTTTCTCCCATACAGGTAGCTGTGAAACTTCTTTACTCCAAAGATCACTGCTAAACCTTCTTTGTCCAGCTGGGAGTAATTCTTTTCAGTGGCATTGAGTGTCCTGGAAACGAACCCAATGGGTCTCTCTGTGCAATCCGGCATGCGGTGTGACAGCACAGCTCCAACGCCGTATGGAGAGGCGTCACAAGCCAGCAGTAACTCTTTACTTGCATCATAATGCACTAGTAATGCTGAAGTCTGCAACAAGGACTTGGCATTTTTGAAAGCTGCTTCCTGTTCTTTCCCCCATTTCCATTCTGTGCCTTTCCTCAATAGCTTGTGCAAAGGAGCTAAAATGGTGGAAAGATTGGGTAAGAATCTGTGGTAATAATTCAGCAGTCCTAGAAAAGCCTTCAACTCTGTCAATGTCTTCGGTGTGGGTGCCTCTTCGATAGCTTGAACTTTTTCAGCTACAGGGTGCAGTCCAGTGGCATCTATCCTATGACCTAAGAAAACCACTTCCTTGTCAAAGAAACTGCACTTATTCCTCTTGAGTCTGAGACCACTATCTCCCAGCCTGCGCAGCACTTCTCCCAGGTTACTGAGGTGTTCCTCTTCTGTGGTCCCAGTCACCAAAATGTCATCCAAATACACCACCACTTGTGGAATACCTTGTAGGATGTTTTCCATGGTACGTTGAAATATGGCAGGACTAGAAGACACACCAAAGGGCAAACGGCAGTAGGTATACAACCCTTTGTGGGTGTTGACAGTCACATATTCCTTAGCATCCTCATCCAACACAATTTGCTGGTATGCATGGCTCATATCCAACTTGGAGAATCTTTCCCCACCTGATAGATTCGCAAACAAATCTTCAACCCTTGGTATCAGGTACTGTTCTAGCTTGGACACCCTATTCACAGTGAGTTTATAATCTCCACAAATTCGAACAGCACCCCCTGGTTTGAGGACAGGGACGATTGGCGCTGCCCACTCTGAGAACTTGACTGGCTCTATAATCTTGTCCTCAAGAAGCCTTTGGAGCTCTTTCTCCACCAATGGTTTCATAGCATATGGCACTGGCCTTGGTTTGTAGAACTTGGGTAGAGCTTCCTTATCTACATGTATTTGTGCTTTAGTGCCTCTCAGTTGACCCATCTCTTCTTTGAAGACCTCTGCGTGCTTTTCCAACACTTCCTCCAACGTCCTTTTCCCTGCAGGGCCTATTTTGTTCACTGACTGGATCACTATTTGAAGTTGCTGCAACCAATCTCTGCCCATTAAGTTTGGTCCTGTTCCCCCTACCACCACCAGTGGTAGAGACTTCACCCTATTGTTGTGATGCACTGTTACTTCTGTCTTGCCCAGCACCTCAATCCTTTCTCCGGTATACGTTTTGAGCGCCAGGTTACATGTTTTTAACTCAGGAATGTGTGACTTCTGCCAGAGCTTGGAGTATTGTTCTCTGTTCATTACTGTCACTCCACAGCCCGTATCAACTTGTCACCTCCATACCATTAACGCTGAGTTTCTCAGTGATAGGTGCTACTTTGTATACACCGTGCTCTTCAACACTGTAAATTGTGTGCATCTCACCTTCTTCTCCTGACTCTGTCTCTCTTTCTTCTCTTAGAAGGTGAGCTCTCCTGTCCTTGGGTACTTTGCTGTGCTGAAACTGCCCACGTGAACCTCCAATCCTCTTCTTATTACAGTCCGAGTTTACCCCCTCTTTACTGTGACATGCCCGCTTAATGTGGCCTCTCTTCCCACATTTGTGGCAAATCTGGTTAATGAATCTACACTCCAGAGGTGAATGTGGACCTTTGCATCTATAACACACCAGCGTCTTCTTGTAGTCAGATGTCACACGATGGACTGCTGCTTGGGCTTTGTATGTTTTACCTGAATCCTCCTGGCAGTGACTTTGCAAATCTTTAATATTCCGGTTGGCAGATTCCATAGCTTGAGCCGTCTTCAAAGCTTTCTCGAATGTTAAATCCAGTTCCGCCAACAGTCTCCTCTGGATACGATCGTCATTGATCCCACAAACTAGTCTGTCTCTCAACATTTGTGGTAATGACTCACCATAATTGCAGTCTTGTGCCAGTCTTCGCAATTCAGCAACATAATCAGCAACACTCTCACCCTCTTTGCGCAGTCTTGAGTTGAATCTAAATCTCTGAACAATTTCACTCGGTTTAGGGTTGAAGTGAGTCTTCAACAAAGCAACCAACTCTTCAAAAGTCTTCTCTCCCGGCTTTTGTGGGCTAACCAAGCTTCTCATTAGGCTATATGTAGCTGGACCCACACAGCTAATCAAAACAGCCCTTTTCTTGTCTGCCTCCAGTATCTCATTTGCTTCGAAAAAATATCCAAGCATTTCACAGTACTCTTCCCATGTCTGTGACTGGGAGTCAAATGGTGTTACTGTGCCTACCATGGCCATTTGCCACTGCAACTTGCCCCTTGGTTACTGCCTTGCAAGTCTTTCTTGTCCTTGAAACTTTTCCAGCGTGTTCCAGTTTATCCTCATCGCCAAATATGTAGCATATTTTGTTGGGAACTCAACAAACTCAGGAGAGACAAGAGGGACCTTCGTACTCTGCTTTATTGCTGTATCACACAGGCTGCGGTGTCCTTCCACATAGAACTGACTAGAACAACTTCTTTTGCTCTGCCTTACCAAGGCTTACCAAAGAACCTATACTGCCACCCTGTGGTTCCCTCGAACATATCACATACCAAAATTACTATTAGAGAACAGTTCACTACAGTAATGAACCACATTTTTTTTGAAAGCTCAGAAAGCTGAGTTCAATTGCACTAACCACAACCAGGTCTGACTTCAGCCAGACATGTACAATTAAGAAATCACTTAAATAGAACAACATGAAGCAGCTAAAAGATTTCAAAAAGAAACACATACTAAGGGCATGGGCAACTCATCCAGGAGGTCTCAAAAGAACCTAGAACCCAAAGGCTGATTTGACAACACATTTGTCAACAACATCTTGGAAAATTTCCAGTGGTGTGGTGTGGAAAGTCTGTGTCCCGTTACATCTGGCGTAAAACGAACACATCAATTCAGAAAAAGAACATACTGAATGTAAAACATGGTGGTGGTAGTGTGATGGTCTGGGGCTGCTTTGCTAGTTTAGGACCTGAACAACTTGCTGTAATTGATGGAATTCTTCTCTTTACAAGAAAATCCTAAAGCAGAATGTCATTAGTGTGTGACCCCAAGCTCGGGTGCACTCGGGTGCACAAAGTATTCAATGAGAATATTTCATTCATTCAGATCTAGGATGTGTTATTTGAGTGTTCCCTTTATTTTTTTGAGCAGTGTATATATATATATATATATATATATATATATATATATATATATATATATATATATATATATACACTGCTCAAAAAAATAAAGTATTCAATGAGAATATTTCATTCATTCAGATCTAGGATGTGTTATTTGAGTGTTCCCTTTATTTTTTTGAGCAGTGTATATATATATATATGTTCCCTTTATTTTTTTGAGCAGTGTATATATATATATATATATATATATATATATATATATATATATATATATATATATATATATATATATATATACACTGCTCAAAAAAATAAAGGGAACACTCAAATAACACATCCTAGATCTGAATGAATGAAATATTCTCATTGAATACTTTGTTCTGTACAAAGTTGAATGTGCTGACAACAAAATCACACAAAAATCATCAATGGAAATCAAATTTATTAACCAATGGAGGCCTGGATTTGGAGCCACACACAAAATTAAAGTGAAAAAACACACTACAGGCTGATCCAACTTTAATGTAATGTCCTTAAAACAAGTCAAAATGAGGCTCAGTATTGTGTGTGGCCTACACGTGCCTGTATGACCTCCCTACAACGCCTGGGCATGCTCCTGATGAGGTGGCGGATGGTCTCCTGAGGGATCTCCTCCCAGACCTGGACTAAAGCATCCGCCAACTCCTGGACAGTCTGTGGTGCAACGTGACGTTGGTGGATGGAGGGAGACATGATGTCCCAGATGTGCTCAATCGGATTCAGGTCTGGGGAACGGGCGGGCCAGTCCATAGCTTCAATGCCTTCATCTTGCAGGAACTGCTGACACACTCCAGCCACATGAGGTCTAGCATTGTCCTGCATTAGGAGGAACCCAGGGCCAACCGCACCAGCATATGGTCTCACAAGGGGTCTGAGGATCTCATCTCGGTACCTAATGGCAGTCAGGCTACCTCTGGTGAGCACATGGAGGGCTGTGCGGCCCTCCAAAGAAATGCCACCCCACACCATTACTGACCCACTGCCAAACCGGTCATGCTGAAGGATGTTGCAGGCAGCAGACCGCTCTCCACGGCGTCTCCAGACTCTGTCACGTCTGTCATGTGCTCAGTGTGAACCTGCTTTCATCTGTGAAGAGCACAAGGCGCCAGTGGCGAATTTGCCAATCCTGGTGTTCTCTGGCAAATGCCAAGCGTTCTGCACGGTGTTGGGCTGTGAGCACAACCCCCATCTGTGGACGTCGGGCCCTCATACCATCCTCATGGAGTCGGTTTCTAACCGTTTGTGCAGACACATGCACATTTGTGGCCTGCTGGAGGTCATTTTGCAGGGCTCTGGCAGTGCTCCTCCTGTTCCTTCTTGCACAAAGGCGGAGGTAGCGGTCCTGCTGCTGGGTTGTTGCCCTCCTACGGCCTCCTCCACGTCTCCTGGTGTACTGGCCTGTCCCCTGGTAGCGCCTCCAGCCTCTGGACACTACGCTGACAGACACAGCAAACCTTCTTGCCACAGCTCGCATTGATGTGCCATCCTGGATGAGCTGCACTACCTGAGCCACTTGTGTGGGTTGTAGAGTCCGTCTCATGCTACCACGAGTGTGAAAGCACCACCAACATTCAAAACTGACCAAAACATCAGCCAGACAGCATAGGTTCTGAGAAGTGGTCTGTGGTCCCCACCTGCAGAACCACTCCTTTATTGAGTGTGTCTTGCTAATTGCCAATAATTTCCACCTGTTGTCTATTCCATTTGCACAACAGCAGGTGAAATTGATTGTCAATCAGTGTTGCTTCCTAAGTGGACAGTTTAATTTCACAGAAGTTTGATTTACTTGGAGTTATATTGTGTTATTTGAGTGTTCCCTTTATTTTTTTGAGCAGTGTATATATATATATATATATATATATATATATATATATATATATATACTTATTATCTTTCTCATTAAATTTCATTCCTACAGCTCATCCTGCAGCACCACAGCACTTCTCTGATCATCCCTGATAGAGACGTGGGAATGAGGGTTAAAATCCAGTTCTATCCTGCTCCTCTCATGCTCTTTCATCCCACCCCCGGGGCCAGGCTTTCTCTCAGAAACTGTGTCAGCAGAAGTGTTAGATGAGACACCCTATTATTTTTTCCATTCCCAAATCAATACTGCAGCCTTAGTTAAGCAGATACACAGAGTTGTATCTGAGCTTCTGGTCTATCCCATCACCCATTCCATTAAAGCGCCCACTGGCATAATATGGCATAAATTATGAGAACATCAATCAATTGAAATTCAACACAGGATGGGCTCTTATAAGTATGAGATCATGGAAAACCAAAGTTGGGAAAGTGAGGAAAATAGAAAAAAGATATTTCATGCTTCACCAATTCAGCATTTCAAAAATAAATTGGGTCAATAAAGCTTTTCCCACTTTGTAACATTATGACTCTTTCTCAAACATTTTTTAAAGTTTAGGCACAGAGGATACTCCTCTTTTTCCACCCCCATGCCTTTGTTATTTGTGCAGCATGTGGTTTTGCATTTTCTTGTTGAGAACTGCATGGAAATCTCTGTAAAATATAGATCCAGAACATGTTTCTCTAAACTCTCAGTTAGATTTTAGAAAATGCATATCACTGTATTTTTCAAGATTCAGATGGTTTCAGTGTATATGACGGGGCTTTATTATAGGTTTGTGAGTTACTGTACTGTAATAAGTATATATAATAATAATAAAAAAGGTTTAAATTAAGACTTTGATTAGTATTGGGTTTAATTTGTCCCACAAAAATACATAATATATGAAGATATCAGACTTTATTATCAGACAAATAGCTAAAGAAAGTAAACAATAGATCTTAAAATAGATACGCTAAGAAATTTAACGCTGCTCCCTTAACAAAATTAAATATTTTAATAAATAGTTCCATAAACACTATAAACAAACCTAAAATACTGTATGTTTAAGTATTCAAAGAGATAAGAGATATTCCTCAAAAGTTTTATTGCACAGGTTCGATACAAGTTTAATATCAATTTACAATGTTATACCTTAGGCTACAGTATTAATATATTTAAAAGGGCTGTAGTTACTGCTGGGATAAAAACACTCATACAGTAGAAACAGAAGCCGGAGTTCTGATTTCTCTGCAGGATGGAGCTAGACCAGCGCTTCACTCTCTTCTTTGACGGTTCTGTTCTGCACGGTGCCCCGCAGCACCCTCTAGCGTTGTGGCGGTATGAGAGAAATACATACCGGTTCTAGTTCACCCCGCAGTATACCGAATGAACTGGTTTTGTCTCACTGGAACGTTTATAAAAATAGGCACCTTTAAGTCTGCCCTCACCTTATCAAAGCTGTGAGGTCGCCCCACCCCGGGCGCCCCTTGCTGGACAGTAGAAGTTTAGTGGTTAGTGCAGGACACTGTGGAGATACAGCTTCTAACAGTGGAGCCATGCTCTCGTCCGTGATCACACACTTAGCCTCAGACACCTGCAGACGGTGCAGGACGTCCCTGGCTGTCAGCTGAGATGTTCCAGGGATTAGAACTGTACCTGTTAAAGCAGAGAGAGAGAGAGAGAGAGAGAAAGAAAGAAAGAAAGAAAGAAAGAAAGAGAGAGAGAGAGAGAAAGAGAGAGAGACAGTGTTGATGGGAAAACATGGTTTCTTTCTGGACTTTAAGCAAGTTACTCATTTAAGAGTAATTTTAAATCATTTACTCAGTAATGTTATTGAATTAGCTTTCAGCTGAATTCTAGACGCTTATATTTTATGCATATGTTGCTGTATTTTAAATAATGTTTTTCTAAGATAAAATATTTAAAAAAATGCAATGTATAGTCTTGCTTACAGTACCAAAATATATATCTTAATATATCAACCTGTAACCCCTGTATTATTCCAGTACACAGCCCTACTCTTATGCAGCTTTCTCCTGAGCATGTTCAAGCAATAATGATGAAGAGTGAGGAGTAGCTCTAGGTTTTGATGAAACTACTATTACAGACGGTTTCATCATTTTCAACTCACGATAAATGCAGTTAACTACAATTACTCTGATGAAAGGAAAAAAATTGCCTCAACTGTTATACAACACCATTTATTAATAGCTTGAGCTTGTTTACAATAAATTAATTAGCGTATTTCCCCAAAAATCGTCAGTGCGCCTTATAATCTGGTGCGTCTTATGTATGAATTTTACCAGTCAGGTATTAAGGAGCAGTACTGCCACTCTGCTGAAGTACAGTGTTATAAAGGAGTTTCAGTAAAGTTTCCCACATTGATGTAAAAGGAGTATTTAGCATTAGCCACTAACTGCAGCACTATCGTTCTTTCGCTGTTCAGAGGTGAGTATATTGGACTGTAGTCTGCGTGTTTATCGTGTTAAAACAAGCTATGTGGGATGAACCGCTAGCTTATATCACCCTGTCTTACCAGAACACTCAGGGTTCCTCAGTGTACCACTGACGGGCAACATTTTTGGCGCTAAGTGCTTCTGCTAACCATGGCTAGTACAATTGCAAACTGTGCAAAAATATTGGAAATCTAAGCTTACTGTAAATAAACTGGAAGTGCTTTTCCCACCCAAATAAACAGTTTTCAGAAGAGATATCTTTGTAGATAAACATCCAGCGCTTGTTTTACTTTGAAAGAAAATGTTTTTAAAAACAAATACAGTTTTGTTTACTTAGGCGCCCCCAGTGGCCCTTACTAGTGTCACTCAAAATGCACCTTACGTATGAAAATAGACCATAAAATCAACGTTTATTAAAGTTCACTTTATAATAAAGAGCACCTTATGGTCCATAAAATACGATAATATTCTCTAAAGCACAAGGGGATGATCAGGAGCCTGAGTTCAGGAACTCTGCTACATGAGTTTCTTATCTTGCCATTTTCACCTAATCTCTATGGTACTGTTTTTCTTTCCCCCCTTGTGTTGGGCAAGTTAGAGAATTGTGGGTAGGTTAAGGACCGTGAAGGACACATAAGTTGTTTCCTTATAAATCACTCTGCATGTCAGTGTCCTACTGGGCCAGAGTATGGCTGAGAGATAAGAAGCCTCAATTTTGTGAAATTCCACCCTGTGCAGACATGTGTTTACCTGTTCTGAGGCAAGCGATATTGACCAGCCACCACTCAGGCACTCGAGGAAGCACTAAGAAGACCCGGTCTCCTCTCACCAGACCGCATTCTTCAGTCAGAACATTAGCAAGCTTTCTGGAATGGAATCCCAGCTCCTCAAAGCTCCATCTGATCTCTTCATTGTCATCATTTACCCACCAGAAAGCAGGCTGAGAGGACTTTTTACCTGCCTACAGGTAAACAAAACAATACACAAAAAAAGTTATTTCAAACAGGTGATGTTATTAGGTGACTGTAGTCATGATTTGAGGGGGGACGAAGGTGGACTATTCTAAAAAGGTTTGTACTCGGTATCATGTTTCACTACACCACAAGTCTATGTCACACAGGAGTTCTCCTTTAAATGAGAGTTTTATATGGCATCACATCAATGTCAAAAGTCAAAGGCGCAAAAATACCAGGTGAAATACCAGCGTGTTGTAAAATTGTGAGTGTGTAAATTAACTTCTTGTGAGCACAAATGTGAAACTAGCGAGCAAAATTAAGGAAATTGTGTGCATGCTAAAGAAAATGTTGATCTCAAGCTTTATTTTTCTCCTCTCGGATGCTTTTTGTGTGAAAAAGCTGTGTGAATTACCTGTAGCAGCAGTTTGTGCTCGACTGAGTTTTTTGCACTCAAGTTTTGAAAGGGGTGATTTTGACAGTTTGGGGGCGGGGCCGGGGCCACCTACCTCAGCGAACGCTATTGGCTGATATCTCCAGGGTTCGTGGCGGACTGCCTACCTCCACGAGACGGAGGAGGGCGGGGACAGAAGGGCAGCAGGAGGGTTAGCTAACTGGCTATGCTAACATCCAAACAACCCACCCTCCCGGTGCGCCGGCTCTGTCTGCCCGGGTAAGTTAATTTACACACGCAAAATGTTAAAACTGGTTAATTTTTTTTCACCTGGTATTTTTTCTCCCTCGACTTTTGACATTGATGTGACGCCATAGTTACAATGTTTTGTCACATCTGTTAAGTATCTTACTGAGGTGACATCATGTTAAAAAAAATATACGTGGGACTTATTAAGCCACAACTTATTATGGTGTGGAAACGAGAACCTGTTAGTAAAACAATTTTCTTTAAATCTTAAACAAGCCCTGGATGTTAATCTACACATATTTCTCTCAACAGGCTACAAGCTGATAATACTCACCTCTAAACAGTGAAAGAGCTAGGGCTTAGTGTAGTTATTGGCTAATACTGCTCCAGCAGTGCTAGCTGGGGTTAGTAGCAGGCTACAGGCTGATAAAATTCGCCTATTAATGGCGAAAGAACTAGCGCTTAGTGCAGTTAGTGGCTTATGATGTATACCGTCTCACTCACTTCTTTTTCCCAGAGCAAACGAAAACGCAAGTAGCGCCAATATTTCCTTCGGGATAAATAAAGTATCTATGTATCTATCCATCTATCTATCAATATGGATTAGCTGAGGGTGTAATTAACGGGCCAAAGAGGTAACGCTAATGCTGCTCCAGCAGTGCTAGCCAGGGTAAGCAGCAGGCTACAGGTCAATATACTTGCCACTGAACGGTGAAAGAGCTAGCGCTTAGCGCTGTGATTAGCAGCTAATGCTGCTCCAGTAGTGTTAGCCGGGGTTAGCAGCAGGCTACAGGCCTATGATACTGACCTCTGAAACTTCATTGAAACTCCTGTATAATCCTGTAACTTACTTCAGCAGAGTGGCTTCACTGCTTCTTTAAACCTGACGGCAAAAATTCATTGACAATTTTTGGGAAAATGAAAGCATTTTAAGTGTGCAAAAAATTATTATTTTTTTTACTTAGAATTATACCACATCCCAATTCAAAAGACTTCAAAATATCACCATAATTAATTAAACAATAAAAATAAAAACAAACCAATTAAGTTAGCTCTCTGTTTTTTTTTTTTTTTTTACAAAAGATTATAAATTAGATTGGAGATCTACTTTAATATTCAGTTTCTTAATGGGTATTAATTTACAGAAAAAGCAAGCTTTATTATTCTCTGGCTGCGACTTAAGTATCTCGTTTCCACGGCTTAATAAGTCGTGGCCACGCATTAATACTATTATTTTTACGTGAAGTCACGCTAGGAGCTCTATATCTCACAGGCTGCAGTAGGTAAGAAAGTGTAAAGTTGAGCATTAGCCTGTAGCTCGGTTAAACTCAGTCAGTACCTTTTCTTTCTCCTCCCAGAAGTCCAGAAGATCTCTGGCGAAGTTAAAGAGCGCGGGAACCCGGGGCCGGTAGATCAGGCTCAGGCTGCTGTAGTCAGTGAAGTTTTTGGGGCTGGAAGTTTTGGTTCTGACTGCTGATAGACATGGCGGTGGTCTGCCTGAGTTCAGTACTGAGGATTTAGTGAGTAACCCGCGGGAACCAAACCGAAACACGCGCATTTTAACCCGAAAACAAGTTAAAAACAGCTGGATACAGACGGGCTTAGGTCTCCTGCACGAGCTGCAGTTCTCCTCAGAAACATAAACACTCCTCCATTACAGTTTCAGCTCTAATCCCTCCTTTCTCTCACTTTCTATCGTGTTTTCTGGCGGTGTGTCAGTGAGCTGCTGCTGCTGCTGCTGAACCTCCCACCACCACCTCCTCCCCCCACAGTGAGCAAAGTTCAGTTGCGGTTCAGCACTACTCATCAACTAGTGCATCTAAAAACAATACATTACAATATCATTGAAAAGTTACCTTAATTTCAGTAATTGAGTTCAAAATGTGCAACTCATTATTTCTTTAATTGCTGATATTGTTACAGCCAATATAAAAATTTAAAAATCAGTGTCTCAGACAAAAAATATTATGGCAGCGTGGCAGTGTGCCAAGTCCTGCTGGAAAATGAAATCCACATCTCCATAAAACTTACAAGCAGAGGGAAGCATGAAGTGCTGTAAGGGAAAACAGTGCACTGACTTTGGACTTCATAAAACACAGTGGATCAACACCAGCAGATGACATGTCTCTCCAAACCATCACTGATCATCAGTAAATTTTACATTTTATTTGTTAATCAAGGGAGTCTGGAGGAAGAGTAGAGAGATACACAGTCCAAGCTGCTCCACTCCCAGGCTCATCCAGCGGACGGATTGTTAGACAAAGAATGAAGAACGAAAAGAACATGCAGTCTTCTCTTCCCAGTTGAAACAGAGACTTGGTCCAGTACCGAGCTTCAAGGTATTCTCACAAACCACCAAAAACACAAGCTTTTAACTTTTTGTAGATTCTGTTGTAAATTTCAAGCTTTCTGTATCAGAACTCTAAAGTTTTATCCAGATTTCATATTTTTCCAATATGTAGGAATTCGTACTCCCCACACTTGCTGCTTTTGTAATAATGTTTATTATTATTTTTTAAATAATGCTAAAAAAATGTTAAATCGTATTTTATTGTAATTATAATAGCATCTAAAGATGTTGGGTTAGGTTAATACTGCAGTAGTTTGCAGCAAGTCTGTACCAGCACAGTTTTTATAAAGATAATGGGTTTGTAAGTTACAGTTTCTGTAATTTTTAAGCTCAATTTAAGTAAATACAGAAAAAAGTAAACTAAGTAATATCCAATAACTTGGTCCTTAAAATCTGTTATTAGATTTTTCTCAAAAGTTACTTATTTCCTCAAAACCCTTAAGAGTTTACTGCTTATCTTTGTACCGTTTAAGGTTATTTAAGTGCCTTAACAAAAGGAAGTTTATGGTATAAAAGTGTATTCTTTAGACTCTCTTGCATTTTCTCTCTCCATAAATTTGACTTTACAGGCAAAAATACCCATACCTACAAATGTTAGTCAAACTAACCTTTAGACAGCTGAGGTTTTTAAATTATGGAGACAAATAAAACAACTGGCAACAAGAGTCTGGTAGTAAAAATTTAATAGTAAAATATTTTATTTATAGTTAATAAAACATGACCAAAAGTGTCGGCTCAGAAGGTTTAAAAGCATCTAAGACAAAGATAAAAGCTATTAAAAAAAAGAAAAACAGAATAAAAGATTAGTGGCGAAGGCGAGTGCGTCGGGTTCGTGCAATGGGCGTGGTCACTTTCGGGGTTTCATTGTCTGCCATCACAGCATCTGGAAAGAAAGACGACAATATTAGAGTGTAGAAATAAAAGCAAAGCACAGAGTAAATCAAATAATAAGGCACCACTTTTAATAATAAACAGAAGACTTGTCTGTAAATAAACACAGCAAAATATTTATTGCAATTTTCAACACATAATTGCAAACCTTGAAAAAGTTCTTCTTTTTTAAATGCTGTACTTTTGGAAGAGGGCAGTAATAAGTGTAGTGTGGCTTATTATGGTATTATAATTTCTCAGAATAGATTTGATAGATTGGAAAAAAAAATTCTTCATTTTGAGAAAAATAAATAACGGTGTAGCTTGTGACCTCAGCAGTGTGAAAGTGCGAGAGAGCGTGCCTTCAGCACTGCGCAGTGCGTCGACAGTTTGGAGGAAATTTAATTGGAGGAAATTAGCAAATGCTCTTAGGGTAGCTTGCTGGATTAGCCTCCTTGCTAACCGAAAATGTGATAAAAAGTGCAACATCGTTAGTGGCCGTAAGCACAAACTTTCATCATTCTCAATTCTTTTTTTTTTTTTTTTTTGTACAAATTTTTCCCCATTTTCTCCCCAATTTACACAGCCAATTACCCAATCCACTTATTACGACTCTTACTATCACTAGTGATGGCCCAACACACCAGGAGGATGAGGACTAGCACATGCTTCCTCCGATACATGTGAAGTCAGTTGAAGTTTCTTTTCGAGCTGCTGCTGATGCAGCATTGCCGAGTAGCATCATAGCGTGCTTAGAGGAAAGCGCAGGGACCCGGCTCCGGTACATCAGCTCACAGACGCCCTGTACTGCAGACATCACCGTAGGAGTGATGTGGGGAGAGAGCGCCATCTACCCACCCGAAGGAAGCAGGGCCAATTGTGCTCCCTCTGAGCGCCGGCAGCATTATAGCAAAACCGCATGAGCGGGGGTTCGAACCCGTGACCTCCCGCTCATAGTGGTAGCGATTTAGACCACTCATTCCCATCATTAATAAGGTCTCTGACTGAAGGGCGAAGCTAGACAAGGTGAGGCATGATGGGACAGTTGGGTGAAATTCAAGCGTTCTTATTGGCCAAAAGCACTTAGTTACGTGCAGATCTCAGCAATTCTGAAGAACTCTGACAACCTGGTGACAACTTGCTTGAAACTGGCGAAGTGCGAGATCAAAATGATATGCGCACTGAATCATCGCATGTTCATTACACAAAATATTAACATATTGGCAGACCTGAGGCTAAGAGTTTTAATTACGAATTAGAAGCCATCTAAGACAGGTTATCCAAACAAACACAATCCATTTCCCCAAAAGTGAATAAATAAATAAAATTCTCACCTTCATCCTCCTCCTCATCGCTGCTGAAGTTCATGACCTTTTTGGGGCGAGCACGAGTTCGTTTGGGAGTCACTAGGTCACTTTCATCCATCTTAGACTTCACACGACCTAATATGGAGCAAGAGAGAGAGTGTGTATGAGAGAGAGAGGAAGTTTAATTCCTATATATTGACACGTGTATCACTCACTAGCTAGCATTATGCATTACTAGCCGTTATTAAATGCTTGTTATAAAGAAAACAGTCAGAATACATTGACACAAAGATAATACTTTAGTTTTTATCATTGTGCTTTATAATCCTGTGTGCCTTTTGTATAAATTCTACCAGTCAGGTTGTAAGGAGCAGTAAAGCCACTGTGCTGAAGTACAGCTTTATACAGGAATTTTAGTGAAGTTTCTCCAGCACAGAGACAGGAGCAGTATTAGCATTAGGCGCTAACCACAGCGCTAGCTCTTTCGCCATTCAGAGGTTAGCATATCTTACTGTCTGCGTGTTTGCCGTGTTAAAACGAGCTACATAGGATAAACCGCTAGCTGATGGCACCCTGGCTTACCGGAACACTCAGGGTTCCTCAGTGTAGCGCTGTCAGGAAGCGTTTATAAACGCTGTATAAAAATAGACCTTAAAACAGACATTCACAGACAGTGCGCCTTATAATCCGGTGCTCTTATAGTCCATAAAATTTGGTAACGCCTAGACTTAATAGCTTATGAAGCTGTGTTTGTTCCTTGCACTTTGTGTAGTGTGGTTCTGTTAAAAATAGTTATGGCTGGTTACCAATTGATCTTATAATATAAACATTTTCTGAGATACTAACTTTTGGGTTTTTATTGGCTGTAAGCCATAATCAAAAAGAAATAAAAGCTTAAAATAGAGCACTCTGTGTTTTTATATATATATATATATATATATATATATATAACACGAGTTTCACACTTTTTTACTGAATTAAATAACTTTTCAATTATATTCTTATTTTTCGAGATGCACCTGTAAATAGTGCTGACAGGAAGTAGTAAAATTCACTAAACTACAGTCTGAAATCAAAACTAAGTGGACTAAACATTGTGCAACAGACACAAACCTTAGTTCAGACTCAGACAGTCATTTATCCACGTCTTAAAAAAAGCACAAGAGTCTGAATTAGAAAGAAAACGGTATATTGTCTCATTACCTCGTGTTTTGCGAGTGCTTTTGGGGGGCTGTGGTGTCTGTGAGTTCTGGCTGGGTGCCTGGTCATCCAGCTGCTGCTCGCTCTCCTCGTTCTCAACATTTTCCAGACCTTTAGTGTGCACTGCAGTCATCTTCTTCTCCAACTCCTCCACCTGAGCCTGCACAACAAGGATATGCAATAGGGTTATAACCAAACACCTGGTGGAGGTTTGTTTGTTTGTTTACTTAGGTGCTTCCCCATTAGAAGGAAATCATGGGGACACTCACTGCGACACTTGCTCACTTCGATGCAGGCATTCTTACTAGTGACGTTTAATGCGCCTAATAAGCTAATGCGCCTTATGTATAAAAATACTCTTCGACGTGCGTTTATGGACAGTCTGAAAAATACAGTAACAAAAATATGCAATTGATCAATGTATTATTATTGATATTATTTATTATTATAAATACTTTAAGAAAATGTATCGCAACACATTAAAATAGCCATATTTGCAATTTCTCTGTCCAGCATAATACTTGAAATGTGTTTGTGTGTGTGTGTCTGAAGATTTTGCTTATAAAGTACCTTAAACTGGGGCTTGGCTCTACGGCGGAGTTTGGCCAAGATAGAGAGCAGAGGCTGGTACACCGCATCTTCAGTGAGTTTATCACTGTAACAGTCCCAGCATTCCTGCAGCTTCTTAAAACCCCGTTCACACATGGAGAGCAGAGACAGAGACACGGCCAAGTCTGCCCACTGACGCTCCGTCCTGATAACAGCGTAAAACAGAGGTTATTGCTATGGTGGCTTTTTTTTTTTTTTAAGACAAAAATGAACAGCAAACATGACTGTGGAGACACATGTTAAAGTGAATTTAGTTTTCTCACTTGGCCGTTCTGAAACGCTGACAGAGCTTCTCCACCAAACTCTCCGTCTGCCTTTCTTTAGTGATGTAGGAAAAGAGCTGCCTGTGAGAAAACAGAGATTAGCTTCGATTTAGTTTACAAAAACTTAGAATTTGGTCACAACTGAACAGTCAAATGAACATTTACTCACTTCATAATGGTGTTGAAATCCTCCTCTTTCATGCCCCTCTCAGGATCTGACAATCGGCTGATAATGTCTGGCAGCAGGTTGTAGATTGCATTGTCCTGTTAGAGAAAATATGAAATTATGTAAAAAGTTAACAGGGTTCTTGCACCATTTTAAAAGTCAAATTTAATGCTTAAAACCTTTTTAAGACAATAAATATAATTTAAGCCAACTTGGCTGAAATAACAAAAGATGCAGAGCTTTCAGACCTCAAATAATGCAAAGAAAACAATTTCATATTTATAAAGTTTTAAGAGTTCAGAAATCAATATTTGGTGGAATAACCCTGGTTTTTAATTACGGTTTTCATGCATTTAGGCATGTTCTCCTCCACCAGTCTTACACACTGCTTTTGGATAACTTTATGCCACTCCTGGGGCAAAAATTCAAGCAGTTCAGCTTGGTGTGATGGTTTTGATTTTATTATCCATCTTCCTCTTGATTATATTCCAGAGGTTTTCAATTTGGTTTAAAAAAAAAAAAAAAAAAAAAAAAGCCTCATTTTTTTTTCCAGAGCTGTATGCAAGTTGTTACATTGCATTACATTAACCACCACACTGAACTGCATGTAGGAACCATAAAATAATGAAAGAACACTTAAAAATCCAGTGAAATGCGTTTAGTTGCGCATACGAAAAAAGTAGGAAAATCATCTAACTACTAACACCGCTGCTTGCTGCTGCTATTGCTACTACCACCACCACCACCACCGCCTGGGCCTAGTAATAGGCCCCAGTGGCACTTATCATGCACAAAGGGGGTCTCCAACTGAAACATTTAGAGTCGCAGCTGTAAAATGCAGCCTAAAATGATGTGTTATTTATTATAGTCTTAGTACAACACCAAACTAAAGCTATTAAGTCTTGACTAACACTTCTCTCTGGTTTGACTCGGTCTTTTCTTTCTCCATATCAATAAATATGAAACATGCTCAGTGTGTTTCTACCTCTACTCAAGTTCGTTTGGCCCAAGATCAGTGTCTGATCTAAATCGGCACCAAAAACCCAGATTGATCTATCACTAGTGTCCACATTTTTCATAGTCATAGCGTTTTAAAACATTACTGCAGTACACAGTAGAATGTGTGCGTCATGCACATACCTTTGCAGAGAGCTCGTTGAAGAAATTAAGCGCAAGGCTGGCAATGTGGGGCTCAGAGTCCAATAAGAGTACAGCAACCTCGCTGACCTGACCTTTGACCTTCATAACGTCCTTCAGCACCAGCTGGGTCAGAACCGTGATGGAAGTCAGACGCACTGAAGCGTTTTCATCACACAGTCTGCACAGAAACAGAATTATTTTTTACAGTTATGAAACGACCCTCTCATTTCAGGCCGTCTGTTACATGACCTTATGAGTAGGAGAATAGTAGTAAGAGGGAGGCAAAGACGGTCACAGTACCTGCCATACAGGTTGGGGGTCCATGGCTCCAGAATGTTGGGAAAGCGAACAGTCAGGTCCCCGAGAGCAATGATGGCATTTGCTCTGACAACTGGGAGAGGAGATTTCTCCAACACGGTGAAGAGTAGTCGAATATTGTCCTTACACACTGTCGGACTGTAATAAGAAAAAAGAGCAGGAAGAAAATGGAATTAAAAATCAATTAAAAATATATTAAAATCAAAGCACTGCAAAGGAATGTTTCAAATTGAAATGATGGAGTTGTAGAACTGGGGTCTCCCAGGGGTAAAATTGGATGTGTTTCGCTGGAAAAGGCGAGTACACACTCCTTTACTATAAAATCTCATGCAGTTGAGGAAACAAACAAACAGTCACGTCATAAGAGATCATAACAGCATTCAACTACACAAAGTAATGGGGACAGAAACACAGCGAGAGAGGGGTAATGAAACGGTTCACACTTAATTTGATCTGTCTCTCCAAAAGCGCCCAAACAACAGATTACATATTTACTAGGGATTTCCCTGAGCTGATCATGTGATTGTAGCGCTGGTATATAAAACATTGCAATATTGATTCCAAATGACCCGTTTGCTTTAACATTTTAACATTGACAGCCCTAATAATTAGGCCGGTCACGATAATATTTTTTGCAAACGATATGTTGTCCCAGAAATTATTGCAATAAACGATATTGTTGCCATTTTAAGACTATTAAATGGCACTAATATAATGATAACATATATCATAAAGGAATTACAACCTTTTAAAGACTACAAAATATGCCATTGCGAAGTGCAGAGGCAGGAGAAGCATGGGTCTGGCCCACACCATGATGTGCAGGCCCGGTCTGCCCCAGCTGGCCCACATTGGACCATTGGACCTGCCTTAGCCTTTACTCGAGAGATATGCTGACGGTGAGAGGAAGGCTAGCGACAAGAGTTTAAGTTTGTTTAGGGCATTTTTCATAATAAAAAGGTACGTTTTGATTTCATTCACTTGTGTCTCTGGACGATATCACGATTATTAAAATGATTGAAGTCATGTTCATTTATTGAACGATAAGTCGATAATGTAATTGTGACAGGCCTACTAATAAAAAAAAAAAAATCTTTAGAAAAACCTCAAGGAACAACTTAAATGTGTTCTTTCTTCCTTTTTATTTTTACTGCACTGCCAAAGTAATGGATCAAGACGCGAAATCTCAATCAAATGACAAAGACAAATTTAAAAAAAAAAAAATCAGGACATCCTTAATATATACTCAGTAGTTACCACAACTGTCTATTTCAGGCCATTTAAATCCCACGTTCAGCTCTTTCATTTTTAAGCAATGAAGGGCATGACAGAAATAATCGCTGATTAATCAAAAAATAAAGCATTAAATAAGTCAACTATTAAAATAAAATTAATCATAAGCTGCAGCCCTAGTTGCAACTAATCGCATGTGCTTCTGCTTAAAAGTATAATAAATACAATATATGTTTCACCTGATCATCATGTACTGGGAGAGAGCAAGGCATGCAGCAGTGGTGAGCTGTGTGTGAGTGTATCTTCCAGGAGAGCTGCACACTTTCACCAGCAGAGGCAGAAACACACTGAGCATGTTTCCATCTTTACAGAGACAGAGAAAGAAAAGACCACATCAAACCAAAGACAATCTGTACCTATTAAGGTAAATGAAAAGAGGGTCCAAGCAGAAGTTTTACTTTTAGTCATGTGCACTTTATGTACATTTGTGAACATGTACAGGAATTTTGACTCGTGTATGGACAATTTATTATATGGCCCAGGCTCACCAGCTAACAGCTCTGTTTCACAAATCTTCCTGATAAACTCTGCCTCTGTGTCCTCTGCTGATGCACCAGTCAAACCAAGCTCCTCCTCCACACAGCTGTCATTGGCCTCCTGCAGAAGAACATGCAAATTTAGAAGTTAGTATAGTTTGTAAACACTATATATCCTGTCCTATGAAAAAAGGTATTTCCAAATTATGTTGTAAAATAAAATTGACTAAATGAACACAAAATAAACCTTACAATGTGTGTGACAATCTGTGTGACCGGAAATAAATTCTTTACATTGACTTCCATTGAAACTTAAGAAAGTTGTATCGCTTCCTTGTGAAGCTGCTATTTTGACAATACATGTTTTTCACTGCACAGAGACTATGCAATAAAGTCTTCTGTTCTGGACTGGTGAATGTCAGTTTCTAAGGATTATATTTTGTGTAGTAACTCATAACATGATCAGGATGCATCAGATATTAAGAGTTTATTTACTGGCAGGTTTACTTACTGGCAGATTACATATTTACTAGGGATTTCCCCTATCCAATCACGATCGGAATTGGTTGAAAAGTTTCAATATGTAATTTATCAATATGTAACGTTACATTGTTCATACATCCATACTGTAAACACAACTTTTTTAAGGGCCAATAGAAATTCTCCAAAATGACCAGAAAAACTTTTTACACTGATTCCATTGAAAGTTAAGAAAGTTTTATCTCTTTCCTGTGTTGCTGTTCAGTGCATCAAAGTTAGCTGTGTGGGATATGGCCTTCAAATCTGCCGGACGCCAATCCCCATGTCCCATTTCCACACCGCGGTAAAAAACTAACGCATCACCGCGATATTGCGGTTAACCGCGAGACCCCAAAACACCACCCCCCCCCCAAAAAAAAAAAAAACACCACAAATTTATTGGTAACAAATCTTTATTCTTCAAACCATACAGCCTACACACAACCTCTACATAAACCATAAATACAGCATAACAAGTGAACATATGCTGCCTGTATAATTCGTCATTGTACAGCTAACCTGTCTTTTTCCGAGCAGACTTTTTGAAGGAGGAGCTTGTCCGCCTCCCCCTTCTCCATCCATAGATCTATTTTAGGGCTGGCCCGAATAGCGGTTTTGAGCTCAGGATATTCGGCAGTAATTGGTAGCGAATATTCTAATATTCGTTTAAAAAAAAAAGACGAATTAATCCACAGCAAAATTTTCCACTGACCCCTGGCCCCGAAAAAAATATATTTCTCACCCCTTTCCTCGGGCCGTTCGGGCTCAAGGCTCAAGAAGTCTGTGATAGGCGTCTGGTTTTTTTTTATTCACACTCTTCTTATTTCTCATTAAATATCTACTAGATACAGATATCTGTACAGTATCATTTATTTTACTTCCCTCCTGAATATTTGGAGTGCATTATGTCTCCTTATGTTGTGTAGTTATGTAGTTTTCACCCCAGAATTTCTGCTGCCTCACACCAGGCTTCGGCTGCATCGCAGGGCAGGAGCGCAGCTGCGTTACGGCTATTTCGTTTGAATTGTGCAGTGCAGAGTATTACAGATTTTGTATTTTTGCACTTGGGCTATTAGCTCAATATTAAATATTTCGTTTGTTTATAAATTATTTTATATTCTTAAACCATGTTAAATTATATTCGATTGGAGGAAATTAATTCAGACATCATTTCTTTTTTGTCCCGTTACCGTTCCGCAAAAAAAATCCTTCTTTTAATCCCGCATCAGCCCGCCACATACACAGTTTTGCCGCACCTGCCCCGCGGTCCTAAATAAATTTAATAAATTACATTTAGTGCTTAAAATAAAAAAAAAATATTTATTAAAACCGCGCTGAATAGTGCGGTCACGTTTCTTACCACATTCCAAAAAAAAAAAATCGGCGTGTGTGTGCGCGTGTCGGTCCATTCTCCGCTCCTTTTTTGTGCTTAGGGTTTTTTTGTTGCGTGCATGAGAATCACTGCGTGATTATTACAATTTTCTTAACTATTTATTAATGTGCTCCCACATCCTCTGGATTGATTAAACTCCTGTTCCCGCCAATAACAATTCAGTTCTGTCTGTGCCGCAAGATATCCTGACGGGACCCGCGTCATATAATATGTTGATTAAAATGTCGTGACGTTAAGAAATCGGCTCGCAAGAGACAACCGACCAAAAAAAAGACATTAGTTCCATTTTAAAATAATAGAAACCTGTCCTTTATGTTTGACAATTTTTTTTTCACTTTACGTGTTCTTACTCATCTGAAGTTTATTTATCTGAACTGAGTTTTATATGGTTATATTTGTAGCGGTTCTGAACTCAGTTCCGCGTGCTGTGAAAGAGACAAGGCGCAGCGCATTTTACCTCAGACTTGGTCAGATAACAACATTTCAGTAAAGATGGTGGTTATAGTTTTATATCATTGCTTTGCTGTTTGAACTACACTTCAACCAACCTTACTATTTTTACCAAGACTGAGGCGCAATGCCGCGTGTTCTCCGCGGTGCTCACGCAGAACAGCCAGCAGCCAGACAATGAATTAATATATTTTACTTTCTCAAAATGTGACCACGGAACACCTTACATGGCTCTATGGTTTACCTTGAGGTGGGTGAATTAGTTTGATGTGTTGGCGAGAGGTGCAGACACCACTTTCCGGCAAAACTTGCAGATGATTCTCTTCTGTTCTGAGTCTTTTTCTTCCTTTTTTCTCAACTTACTGAGCCTGCCCTGTAGCTTCCATTTCCGAGCCAATATTAGTGCTGCTAATCTTCACTCTCTTCAGCAGCCTCAATGGAGACGAAGTGAGCAGGAGACTCCAGAGCTGTTCTGGCCTCAATGAGTACCACGCACCGCGTTTTGCTTAACCCATTCGCCGCCGCGCCAGTGCAGCGGCAGCACAGATAAATGACAAAAAATTTTATATTCGATATTATGAATTTTGAGATCGTTTGACACCAATATCTATCGCGATCAAAATATATTTGATATATTGCACAGCCCTATAGTGTAGGACTTACACTTGACATATTAATACTGAATTCACCACAGTTGTGCTTATATGGAGCATTTTACTACCGCTCAAAACGCAGTCAATCAGATTTGACAGCAATAAAAAAAATGCGGTAATGACGGTAATGAGCTCATCACCGCGGTGACGTCCCATAACCGCGGTATTGCGGTAATAAAATTATCGTCACAGCCCTACACTGAGCTTTAGTAGGGTTGCTTCACCATAGGTGGCTAATTTACCACAACCACTAGCATAGTAGAGACGGGCATTTTGGACACTGAAACATATATATTCACTGATTAGCGACAAAGTAAGACTTGTTCAGCTGGCCACTGTGTGTCTATCTGGCAACCCACGAAAGCTTCACATCCGGGGAGGGGTGGGGTGGAGCAGAAAATTGGACTCCTTTAGCCATTTCACTCACACTGTTCCTTTAAAATTACCCTATTTAACATCCAACAGAAGAAACACACCTTGTTTTTGCCAGCAGGTCCCTTTTCCTTCTCTTCTTTCTCCTCCTTCTCACCTCTTCTCCTCCGGAGCTCCGTACTCACACTCCTCTCCAGGTGAGACACCTGCCAGAAGGCCACAGCTCCACACATTGACAGCAGGTGGGCCAAACTTGCACAGTTCACTATTCAGTACAGAGGAGGGAGAAAAGAGTATAGAGAATTACTTACATATTTTAAAAAGAGATTACAGCTTTAATACTAGAACATACTAGAACAGTGTGCTAAACCACAATGTAAAGAGAGGTGATCTAACAAAATGAGCGATGTAAAAAGGTGCCCCCATTTTTTATTCCATTCTATAATATTCTGTTTAGGGGGAAAAAAATGCAAATAATAATAAAAGAAAAATAATAATGTGAATTTGCAAATAAAACCAAATTTCCAACAGGCATACAATTGAAATACAATATAAATCAAAGGGTTTTTTATGCTTTAAAACAGTTGCATTTAAATGCAGATTGCTGCCGTCAAGCTGCCAGCGCTCAGAGGGAGCAAAATTGGCCCTGCTCCCTCCAGGTGGGTAGATTGCGCTCTCTCCCCACATAACTCCTGGGTGATGTCTGCAACACAGGGCATCTGTGAGCTGATGAATCTGAACCGAGTAGCTGCGCTTTTCTCCAAACGCACTGGCTGCTCGGCAATGATGCATCAGCAGCAGCTCAAAAAGAAGCGGTGGCTGACTTCACATATCAGAGGAGGCATGTGTTAGTCTTCACCCTCCTGGTGTGTTGGGGCAATACTAGTGATAGGGGGAGTCCTAGTGAATGGGTTGGATAATTGGCCATGTAAATTGGGGGGAAAATGAGAAAAATTAGAAATAAAATTATATATATAAAGAATAATAATAAAAAAAAATATATATATATATATATATAAATGCAGATTGCTTGATTACCTTGCTGCTCTGAATCTTGAGACCCTTCCGACACTTCTGACTGGTTGGGCTCCCCACCCTCTGTAATCTGCTCCAGCAGGAGTCGAGCAGATCTTTGAAGAAGGCGAGCACACAGCTGGTCCGGAGTCTCAGCCAGGAAATAGATGAGGCGAATGGCTTGTTCCATGAATGTCTGCCAGTAGGGGTCAGACAAGACGACTCCTGTAAAGGACAGGGAGATCAGGGTCTCTACAGCATTCTAAAGATTAGATTTAAATTAGATGGGTCGATAAGCACTTGGCATACCGTCAGCGATGGCCTGGGTCAGACAGCTGAAGAGATGATGGTCCACAGGCAGCCGGAATGGAGCTCCTTTATTTTGCTGAAACACAAAAGTACATTTATGAGAACCATAATAAATTAATAATTTAAATTAATAAACTGTACATCTGCACTATGTGGGAGAAACCATTAAAGGATCATTAAGGATTATATTTTCTGTAGTAACTCAAACACATTTAGGTATAGACAACAGCAAGCAAACAGTGCACTGCAGCTACGGAAACAGGTGAGCTGGCTGTGTTTCTGCTGAACAGGTAATCACTAAGCTTCGGTCAGGTTGCTGACCAGAGCTGGGTAACATTACCACCAGCATAGTAGAGACTGGCATTTTGGACACTGAAAATTATTACCTGAACTTCACTGATTAGCTACAGAGTAAAACCCACCGTTGTTTACACTGTGTGTCATTCTGGCAACCCGTGTGAGCCTCGCATCTGGGGAAGTGTGGGTGGGGCAGAAAACTCTATCCAGTGTTTGGAAACTAGATTCCTGTAGCCATTTCACAGACACACACTCAAATTTATTATTGATTGTTTCGGTAAAGCACCAGAAAATACCCAATTGTTACTTTACTAACTGTTCTAAATCAAAAGAAAACCTTATATTAATTTTGCAAAAGTTCTGTTATTGAAATACAATAAATCCGAGTTTTTAATAAAATAACAAGCAGTTGTGCAGGAGCTTCACGCATCACTCAATCAAAATTGAGTGAACATAAGAAGGCAAGTAAACTCCACTTTTTTTTTGGCACTTTATGAAATCTACGGCATAATTTCTCAACAACACGGCAGAGACTGGTGAACGTTCACTTTGAAACAAGTACAAATACAGCTCTGGAAAGAAAATATGAGACCACTTAAAAATTATGAGGTTCTTTGATTTTACCAAATTGAAAACCTCTGGAATATAATCAAGAGGAAGATGGTTGATCACAAGCCATCAAACCAAGCTGAACTGCTTGAATTTTTTGCACCAGGAGTAAAGGCATAAAGTTATCCAAAAGCAGTTTGTAAGACTGGTGGAGGAGATGCAGAGGAGATGCAGAGATGCATAAAAATTGATTTAAAACCAGGGTTATTCCACCAAATATTGATTTCTGAACTTCTAAAACTTTATGAATATGAACTTGTTTTCTTTGCATTATTTGAGGTCAAATTAATGCTCTAAATGACAATATTTCTATTTGGAAGAAATGTCTGTAGTTTGTAGAATAAAACAATGTTCATTTTACTCCAACATATACCTATAAATAGCAAAATCAGAGAAAAAGATGTCTCTTTTTTCAGAGCTGTAGATAGTTAATGACAGGTCAAGAGTGTGCCAGTTAAATACTGTCTTGCTGTTTGCAATAGCATTCAAATTATGTCTGTTGGTTACTTCGATCTGGATCTGTTATGAAGCTTAGAACAGCTGAGCTCACCTAGGTTAAAGCACCAATGCTAAGATATAAAGCTTACAGCATCGTTTGAGTTTTATAGCTATGATGCTAACAGTTGGGCTCAGTAGGGTTGTAGATATGCTGCTAACAGACAACATCTATAGTGTGGGAGCAGATTACCAATGATTTGAACTTTTTTTTCCCATGCAGTATTACATGATTATTATTGGTGCACCCCAATTGTTTGTTAGTTTAATCTCATAGGTAAGATTGTGCAAATTTAGATTGATTGCATTAGAACTAAGGTGAATGAAGCGTTTACTTACTCGGACACTGTCAGTTATATTGGCGATGGTTATGACTGCATCTCTGGCCAACAGGTAATCTTCAGTCACCTTCTCTCCCAGTGCAACAGAGCAGAGCGTGTCCAAGTTACTGAGCACCACCTCTCTTTCAGCACTGCATGAACATATAAAAACAATTAATATTTCACACAATATTCTTTCTTTCACTCTGAGATTAAAACAATCACATATCAGCTTTTTTTTTCTAAATCAGACAAAAAGTAGATGGGACATTCGTTTTTCAAAAATGTGCAGGTATTTAACACTACTTCAATCACAGAGTCACACAGTTTTCCCCCTGGAAATATGTGATAGAAGGAATTACTACCCACAGTGGGCAGTGCAGTGGGCCGTGATCATAACCAGTAACACTTGCTGGAATTGCACAGACAAGGGTTTCTTTTGCAGAAATCACAATCACATTCAATGCAGAAGGACACCCTATACAGTATGACTCAAAAGTTTAGACAAGTAGACAAGTTTTATTATAATTTAAAAAATTCCAGTATAGTACATTAGTACTAAACTCATCCAAACTATGAAGAAAACCAGATGGAATTATTTAGCAAACCAACAAATGTCAAACAAACCAGAATATATTTTAGGTTCTTCAAAGCAGCACCTCTTGCTTAGATGACAGTTTTGCACTGTATCTTTGCTGGATTTTCTCAGTCAGTTTTATGAGGTAGAGTCACCTGGAATTTCAGTTAACAGATGTGCTGAACTTGAGAGATATTTACTTGAATTTCTTGTCTCTTAATGTGTTTGAGAGCATCAGTTGTAAAGAGGTAGAGTTACAGGTATACAGTGAATAGCTCTAATAGTTCTAATCCAGATTATGAGAAGCAAGAACTACTTAACTAATTACCGGTAATGAAAAAAATAAATATTTTAAGAAATGAAGGTTAATCCGAAAAATGTCAAGAACTTTTGCAAGAATGTATCCTTAAGTGCAATCACAGCAAAGACCATCAAAAACATTATGATGAAATTGGCTCTAATCAGGACTGCCCCAGGAAAGGAAGAGCAAGAGTTTCCTCTGTTGTACAGGATAAAAACTGCTTCAGAAACTGCTTTAGAGTATTATTTTGGTTTGTTAAACACTTAAGGTTACTACACGATTCCTTATGTGTTTCTTCATAGTCTGGATGACTTCAGTATTTATTTACAATATAAGGAGAAGAATTTATTTAAAGAAAAAAATTAATTAAATAAATAAATAAATATGAGGAGTCCAAGGTTTTGACTGGTACTGTGCATCTCCCGTAGGTCAGTGCAGCATTCTTTAGCTTCCATGTTCCATAAATTAATGCATGTCGGTATCTTTGTCAGTGTGTTAGTCTTACCGTGCTGCCATGCCCAGCAGCAGCACTGCAGCTCTCCTGTGCAGGGCTGAAGTCTCCCTCTTCCCTGAGAATCTTTCCCATAATGCCTGCACTACAGACGCCTGCAGAGCACTCTCGTTACTGAAGAACTCCTGCACCTACAGACACAGAGAAGGCGAGGAGACGAACAGTCACTACAGGGTCTGTGAATCTACATGTGCAGTGCAATGATCATAATTAGAGAACACCAATTACTCACTATTTCCTCCAGGCACTGAATGGTTCCCAGTGAGGCATCAACCATCAACTCAGACAGGCTATCCACAAGAGTCTGGGCCTTTGCTCTGTGCAGGCGCAGAGAGATAAAAGGAAAACAAAATGAAAACAATACAATGACAATGAAATAAAGTCCTAAAAGCTATAGCCCATTCTCAGTTTATAAAAACATACAATGAAACATACTTTATACGTCCCTCTCAAACCCATTACAAACTTTTTTTTTTAAACACTCACACTGATCTTAAAAGTAAATGTAGGTAGGGCTATTTGAAGGTCCTTTATATGCATAGCTTTAAATGTCTGCATACATCTGCCTAAATTGTATAAAACCAAGATCTAATCTAAATTGATCAGTGAGTAATTACTGATACTTGTAGCTTACTTCAATTGGACCAGACTTAGCAAAAAAATGTGTTATATTTGTCATTTTTTGCAACCATACCAACATATTAGTAATCAAGTGATATACTGCAAGTAGTATGTATTAAGTAGAATTAAAATCATGTATATAAATTAGTGCTGGGCGGTATACCGGTTCACACAGTATACCACAGGGAAATTACTGTAACGCCTCTAATGGCTTCAATAATAATATATTGTTAATTGATATTAAACCTTTGTCTTACTTTTGTCAGAGCTTTTGAGAAACATCTTATTTGAATACTTTAACATTAAGTATATAAGGTCAATTTATAGTGATAATGGAACTATTTAAAATATTTAGTGTTGTGGGACAAAGTAAACCCTATACTTATCAAAGAATTGAAATGTTATATATACTTCAGCCATGCAAAAAAGAAATGCATAAATAAAAATACTGTGTAACTTCAGAATCTTGAAAAATGTTTTCAGTCATACCGCCCAGCACTTATATAAATGTATATAGGTCAAGAGGCTTTTTTTGTAATCACAAATAATTAAAGCTCTGATAATGTCTACCTTTTATATGATCTATTGTGGTGGTGTGTGATTTGGGATAGAGCTCCCCTAAGCAGAAGTAACAGGTAAAATGCGTTCAAGCACAAAAACCTGGGCAGGTCTGCAGGTTGAAAAATCTCCCAAATTCTTTATGTAAATAACAAGTTAGACTTTTTAATTCCACCCCCCATTTTATGTTGTCATTATTGTATAAAAGCAATAAACAAATTGAAGCTGTTTGTTTCTTTGTGTATTCAAACTGAACACTACTCACCTAGTGTTGTCTCCATGAGGGTTGAGGTACAGGCGTCTGTAAGCTTGAATTACAGCCTCTTTTACCGCAGTGTCGGTGGACCAGACCAGCGGCAACATCTTCCTCACTCCACACACAGAGTCCGCTACACTGAACTCCCGCGCAGTCACACAGAACTGCACTGCCTCCTGAACCACTGAGTTAAAGACAAGAGATAGTAGTGTCAAAACAGAACGAAAGAAAGCAAAAACATGCACATGCAATATATATATATATTTTTTTATTTGTGATCAATGAGAAAGAAATGTTATATGGTTATTGGACAAAACAGATCAAAGGTGTTATTGGTACAATAAAGGAATGGGCAGTATAGTTTATTGTCATACATTAACAATATACTTATTCTTTTAATAAAGAATATAAACACATTGAAGATGTAAGAGGTTATAAGAACACTGGTCCAAATGTACATTTAGAGACAAAGTGCCAAATTATTGCAGTTTAACTGTATGAATTAAAGAATATTTTTGAATAGGTCATTGGATTGTGTACGGGTTTTGTGTTTGAATAGGATTTTTAAGAACGTCACTATTGATGCTTGTTGACCGCAATCAAATATCATGAATGTCTTATAACATTGCAATATAATATTTATCATATCAACCAGCCCTATGCAGAACACTAAACACTACATTTTCTATTGATCATCAAAAATTACTCAGATATTTATATTTTTTCTTGATAATTTAGTTACCAATTTCTCAAACAATATAAGTCTCACAATTCATATTAAAAGCTAAAAGTGCTTTAAAAGTAATGTAAGAAAAGTATTATGCCAATTATATCAAATCACTTGACAATATATTACTGTGTATCGCAATTATTTCTAGGAAAAATATTTATAAAAATCTCTTTAAAGACCTACATTAAGAGTATTATAGGTCCATTTAGTGTTTATGGAACTATTTAAAATATTTAGTTTGGGAAAGAAAGCCATGTTAAAAGTTGTTGGCATATGGCATTAAAGTGTATTTATATTTTTCAGATGTTTTTTTGATAATAAAATCTGATTTCCTCATATATTGTGAAATTTTGTGGGATAAAGTAAACCCAACACTAATCAAAGCCTTCGTGTTTCATATTTTATTACATGTACTCCTAACAGTAGAGTAAGTCACAAACCTACATAAAAGCCCAGTCATGTAAAAATAAAAGAAATAAATAAAAATAAAATAATACTGTGATGTACATTTTTGGCCATACTGCCCAGCACTAATATAGAACCCTTTATTTTTACTATGCTCTGTGGTTTTCCTACTCACTAGATCTACTTGAACTGCTTACCTGTGGTGGTTTTCCAGTAAAGCATGTTGTTAATTACAGCAATGGCTCTCTCCACCTGCAGAGCAAAGCTCTCAGTGTCTTTCAGGTACTGGACCAACATCTCTTGCTTCTTCAGCTCATTCTCCTTCCCGTCTTCAGGCTCTTTTTCTCCTTCCTTCTGTGGGGTGGGGGGCTGATCGCTCACTGCAGGCTCTGATGCCTGTTCCTCCTCTGGGCCTTTGTGTAAATAAAAGAGGGGAAAACAAATAATATAGTCAGAGCTGCTGAATTCACTCTTCAGAGAACGACTGGATCCCATACAGGTGGTGTATGTAAATAAAGTAGTGGTTTCAAACGATTTTTTACTTGACAATACTGTAATTTCTAGGGATGCTCCGATACCACTTTTTTCTTACCGATACCTGCTTTTCTGGTATCGGCCGATACCTAGCACCGATACCAACTGCCTTATCGTGAATAGGATATAATAACCTGATTGGCTGCTCCTCAGTTTTTCTTTTTTTTTTTTTAACAACATCATCAGCTCACAATACATCAGCTCACAGATGCCTTGTGCTGACTGACATCCCCCTAGGAGTGATGAAGGGAAAGAGTGCCCTCTACCCACCCAGAGAGAGCAAGGCCAATTATGCTTTGTGTTCTGGTGGCTGATAATCAGTAGCAAGCTGTATAATCAGGATTTGAAGTCCCAAACAAAAATACTGGTCAGTCACTATGCCTGGCTGGCTTAAATGGCTCTGAATACTATGGTTAGCACAAATACTCCAAACTGGTTTGGAATTAATATAGTCGATACTCATCCCATTAAAAATACGCCCCGAATCAGATCAGATCCAAATCTAGATCGTATCAGGACACCCTTATGTGACCCATTCAGACTTTTCCACACATACCTTTGAAGAGAGAGGCCAGTGTGCTGATGATGGTGTCTGGGTTAATCTCGGAAAGAGCAGAGAAGAATGGAGACTCGGGGTAAAGAGTGTAGGCTCGCACACACAGATTAACTGCCTGCCTAAAAACGCATAAAAACAACAATCAGTACAGAGCTCTGATCATTTTCCAAAAATGAAGATCTCCCTTTTCCAAAATTTTAAGTCAGTTATGTTACCTGTATTTGTTGTCTCTGAGGTACTGTGCGATTTGGACAGCAGTTTCTCGGTCACTCTTTTTCTGTTCAGGTTCCTCCTGCTCCTCCTCCTCACCCTTCTCTTCATCTTCTTCTTCTTCTTCCTCTTCTCTTTCTGCATCACTACCAGCCTCCAGCTGAGCTCGGACTGTGTTGGAGACTTCTGGCTCCATCGCAGCCCACAGATCCGAGGCTGATATTACAGCAACTGAGAAAACAGAAACAAATGTTTCAGATCTAACAGTAAGGGTGTAACTCGTCAGTAATTGAGATACAGGTCTGGAAACAATTGAGAGCGAACTTCAGTTTTTGAATCAGATTCTTTGATTTTGTTATTTATATTTATATGTTTAGATAAAATGAACACTGTTTCCTTCTATAAACTACGTACAACTTTGCCACTCCTGGTGCAAAAAATTTAAGCAGTTCAATTTGATGACTAATCATCCATCTTTCTCTCAAAGAAATTCATAATATTTACATGGTCTATTATTTTTTTCCAGAGCTGTATGTATAGGTCCCAAACCTTTTGTCCATATAATTAGTAGGTTTTCAAACCCTCAGATTACCAAAGACAAAGTTCACAGCTGACTGGATACCAAAGAGAGCCAAGAATCTGTGTCCACACACACACACTGTCAGCACCCCTCACCCTTTCTCCTACACTTCTCTAATGGAGAGTATGAGGAGAGGAGCTTTGTGACTGTAGGCAGGCCCTTACAACAGAACAGTCAATCTCCACTGCCCTGTCAAGATTACCAGCCAATTAGAACACAGAAGAGCTTGAACTCTCATCCAGTGAGCTCACATTCGCCTTGGTATCATCACTGGGCAACACACAAACTAGCAGCAAGTAAAAAACAGAAAGACAGGGGTATGTACCTGGTTGTTTTTCCTTCATGCTCTCTTTCAGCTCCTTCAGCTTGGTGGTCTCCTTTTCCAGAGGTTTCTTCAAGTCAACACTGCTCAGCTGAACAAATCAGACAAAACAATATTTTTTTAACCAATAACTTCAAGACCCCAGTATTTTTTGGATTAAATTCAATTTCTGTTCTCAAAAATATATAGTTAATTGTGTTGTCATTACAAAAGATCATACTTCAAATACATTATATATTTAATTTTGTCATATACTCTACCCATTGCTATGTAGTCTCTCTTACTGTTTTGGGTGATCAGGAAGTAATAAAAGCATTTCAGTGCTGTCTGTACTGTGCAAGACTGTACACTACAAACACTGTCCTTAAATAGCACTGCTGAGGTAAAATTAGGCTTAAAAAAACAAAACAAAAACAAATGCAGTGTTGGGGTGCGATTAAGACCAAAGTTTCACTACGGGGTAAATTAGTATTAAAATTATTGCACAGCAGAGAAATTAGAACCAACGTTTCATTGCTGAGGAAATTTAAAACAAAAAAACAAAAAATAAAATTAGTATAGAAATTTACTGCTAAGGTAAATTTGCAACTAAAATTTTACTGCTGAGAAAATTAGTTCAGAAATGTAGTGCTGAGGTAAATTTACAACTAAAATCTCACTACTGAGGTAAAAATAGGACTAAAACTACACAGAGATAAATTAGGACTGAAAGTTCACTACTAGGGTAAAATTAGGACAAAACTTGCACTGCTAAGATAAATATAGGACTAAAATCTTACTTCTGGGGTAAAATGAGCACTAAAATTGCACAGCAAAGGTAAATTGAGGACTAAAATTTACTGCTGAGAAAATTAGAAATTAGAACTATAAATAGTGAAATAGTGTTAAATAAATGCTGTTTTTAACAAAAAAGCAAAAGCTATAAATTAATCAACATGGCAAAACACATGCAGACTATATAATTCATTTAATGGAGGAATAATTGGCAAAATTGCCATGTTTCATTTTTTGTGTTTGAACTTCAGCTAAGTGTTTCATTCTGGTTGGTTTTGGGCACCGCTATTTTGATGCTGTACAATAAGGTAAAAGTGCTGCATGCTGCTTTAAATCAGTAAATCTCTGGAGTTTACCTTGCAGCTGTATGGATTGTGGGCGATGAAGGCAGCCAGGAGCTGGATGGCACTCTTACACACATGAACAGATTTATCACCAAGACGTCCAACAGCCAACTGCATCACCTCAGTGTATCTACATAACGGCAAAGCCTGAAAAAAAGAAAAAATAGACAATGATTATTAGGGGGAAAAATGCTTTTCAATTAACAGGATAAAGAAAAATACATAGAAGATACCTATATACCTTGCTGTTGACGATACGGGTGTACACCTGCAGTACTCGAGCTCTAACGTGCGAGTGACTGTCGTGAATGTGCTCTTGAAGAGTGTCGAGGAACCGATCTCGATCTGCTCGTCCAGAATCATCCAGCTTATCACCACTCAACACACGTACCAGCACCTCACCCAACACCTCACAGACTGCAACACGCATACTGGAGCTCTGAGATAGAAAGAGAGACAGAACAGAGAGACAAAGAAAATTACATAATTTATCGCAGACATAGAGCAGTGCTTAGTAATTTAGATTTTTCCTTTTTATTTCTAAATAGATGTGACAAACTTTCACACAAGTCCTAAAAGATAAGAACCAAATCAAATAAATGAGCAAGTCTAATATGTTTGTTTATTATTTTTTGGTAATTAAAAAACTTGTATTCTTAGGGTCATCGTCTTGCCGCATGACCCACCAATTCTTGAGATTTAGCTCAGACATAAGTTCTAAATTATACCTACACTACCGTTCAAAAGTTTGGGGTCACTCAAACAATTTTGTGTTTTCCATGAAAAGTCACACTTATTCACCACCATACGTCGTGAAATTAATAGAAAATAGAGTCAAGACATTGACAAGGTTAGAAATAATGATTTGTATTTGAAATAACATTGTTTTTACATCAAACTTTGCTTTCATCAAAGAATCCTCCATTTGCAGCAATTACAGCATTGCACACCTTTGGCATTCTAGCTGTTAATTTGTTGAGGTAAGCTGGAGAAATTGCACCCCACGCTTCTAGAAGCAGCTCCCACAAGTTGGATTGGTTGGATGGGCACTTCTGGCGTACCATACGGTCAAGCTGCTCCCACAACAGCTCAATGGGGTTCAGATCTGGTGACTGCGCTGGCCACTCCATTACCAATAGAATACCAGCTGCCTGCTTCTGCTGTAAATAGTTCTTGCACAATTTGGAGGTGTGTTTAGGGTCATTGTCCTGTTGTAGGACGAAATCGGCTCCGATCAGGCGCTGTCCACTGGGTATGGCATGGCGTTGCAAAATGGAGTGATAGCCTTCCTTATTCAGAATCCCTTTTACCCTGTACAAATCTCCCACCTTACCAGCACCAAAGCAACCCCAGACCATCACATTACCTCCACCATGCTTAACAGATGGCGTCAGGCATTCTTCCAGCATCTTTTCATTTGTTCTGCGTCTCACAAACGTTCTTCTTTGTGATCCAAACACCTCGAACTTGGATTCATCCGTCCACAACACTTTTTTCCAGTCTTTCTCTGTCCAATGTCTGTGTTCTTTTGCCCATCTTAATCTTTTTCTTTTATTAGCCAGTCTCAGATATGGCTTTTTCTTTGCCACTCTGCCCTGAAGCCCAAAATCCCGCAGCCGCCTCTTCACTGTAGATGTTGACACTGGTGTTTTGCGGGTACTATTTAATGAAGATGCCAGTTGGGGACCTGTGAGGCATCTGTTTCTCAAACTAGAGACTCTAATGTACTTATCTTCTTGCTTAGTTGTGCAACGCGGCCTCCCACTTCTTTTTCTTCTCTGGTTAGAGCCTGTTTGTGCTGTCCTCTGAAGGGAGTAGTACACACCGTTGTAGGAAATCTTCAATTTCTTAGCAATTTCTCGCATGGAATAGCCTTCATTTCTAAGAACAAGAATAGACTGTCGAGTTTCAGATGAAAGTTCTCTTTTTCTGGCCATTTTGAGCGTTTAATTGACCCCACAAATGTGATGCTCCAGAAACTCAATCTGCTCAAAGGAAGGTCAGTTTTGTAGCTTCTGTAATGAGCTAGACTGTTTTCAGGTGTGTGAACATGATTGCTCAAGGGTTTTCTAATCATCAATTAGCCTTCTGAGCCAATGAGCAATGGCACATTGTACCATTAGAACACTGGAGTGATAGTTGCTGGAAATGGGCCTCTATACACCTATGTAGATATTGCACCAAAACCAAACATTTGCAGCTAGAATAGTCATTTACCACATTAGCAATGTACAGAGTGTATTTGTTTAAAGTTAGGACTAGTTTAAAGTTATCTTCATTGAAAAGTACAGTGCTTTTCCTTCAAAAATAAGGACGTTTCAATGTGACCCCAAACTTTTGAACGGTAGTGTACAAATTCTGAAGGAATAGTTCAAATACTTCTAATGACTGTCTGCCAAAAGAATCATTTTAAAGTTTACCCTCAGATTACCAAAGATTGCGTTCACAGCCTACTGGATACAGCAGAGAACTGAATTTATTTGCATGCACACACTAACACACATACACACAAACTGTCAGCACCACCCACTCTCTCTCCTGCTTTTCTTTACAGGACAGTTCTATGGGCAGGGCTTTTTAGATATAGGCGGGCCCTTACAACAAAACAGCCAATCTTCACTGCTCTGTCAAGATTACCAGCCAATGGCAATGCAGAAAAACTCAGATTCCTACCCAGCAAGCTCACATTCGCCTTGGTATCATCACTGGGAAACATCAGTGCAAGGTAAGACCTGTGTGCATGTGTACCACTGCACCAGTATATAAATGCAAAATCGCACACAATGGTCGAACTTAATCAAATTTATGTGTGTGTGTACCTCTCCCTCCAGATGTGTCAGGAGCAGGCTGATGTTCGGGATCATAGCTTCAGGGATTAGGGAGCTGAGTTCAGACAGGAAGCTAGAGAAGGCCTTCACCCCAGAGCCCTCTCTGGCCAACTCGTCGTTGGACTTTTGCCCGATTTCTCTGAACACACACACAAAGTACATGAATAGAAAGTTTACAATGTCACAATGACACACTGTGGGACATTTATCAGAATATGGGTCAACAGCGCTCAGAGTGTTCCAGCCAGACTGCCACTATGATCAAAAGATCAACTGGTTACAATCTCGGCCATGCTGAGAGCACAAAAGGCCATGGATTTTCTTGGTTGGTAGATGGCGATTTCTCCCCACATCACTTCCAAGTGATGTCAGACAGCAAAGCTGATGTAGCGGAAGCAATTTACTTACTAAAGCAGTGGCTACTTTGTAATGCTACATCAGAAGCTGTTCGATAAAGAGGTGGTGACTGACTTTACATGTTTCAAGAAACATGTGCTAAGTCTACAACCTCCTGGTATTGGGGCATCATTAGGGACTAGGAGAGTGCAGCTGAGTGGGTGGGGTAATCTTCATAGTTAACCCATAGAACCCAACACAGATTTTACACCATAAAAACAACTTATGGTTAGAAAAGGCGGAACTTGCTTACTCTAAAAAAATAGTGGTTATATTCCAGTGCAGTAAAGCATTTGCAAGAAATACACCTAAAAAATATATTCTCCTTCAAAGTTCCATGTTTTATTCTGTCATTATTAACTCTGTTTGCTCAAAACAAAATCAGTTGTATTTACATTCACTCTCAGGTTCCTGAGTAAATTTGATTCCCCCAACCAATATTATTTATTTCTAGCGCTACAAACATATGTATATGATGTTTTAAACCAAATATCAGAACCAAATGACCCAATAGTGTCCACAGAAAAAGTGTGGAACTACCTGCACTCAAACTAAAAGCTAGGTATGGCACTACTTTATACAGTTTTTATAAGGAGCTTGGTACAATTTAGACCAAAACATGGCCAATTCCAGGAAAGTGACAAATCTGCTCCTTTTACTTTTAAATGATTAAAATTATATATTAAAATTAAAATTATATTATATATATAGAGAGAGAGAGAAATGAGCATGTCAGGGAGTGAGTAAAACATGGGTGACTGGGATGGGCCTTGTGTGAAACTCCACTTATTAGGTAAAGGACTTGTCATCTTTTTGTGTATTATTTCACAAGAGCCATTTGCCTATGACAACATATATATTTTTTTACCTCATGATCTCTCCTACGATGGTTTTGACTCCATACTCTGAGCTCCAAGCAGACACAGCCTGTGCACACACTGAGGAGAGCTGCTCAAAGTGTTGCAGCAACTGAATCACCTTTACACAGGCACCTACAAAACATGATATAGAAATACAACTGCCTTGTCAGCCAATGTGTTCCAACACACCACCCAGTTTATTAGCATGATCAATCTTTAAACAATGCATGAAAGCATGGGGTGGTCTAATGGCTTTGGTTTGTTATCTATTCTTTATTTTATATAAAAAAATAAATCCAATCTAAATAAGGTGTTTCACTATTAAGAAAAATAAATTCTAAAGCCATGCTAAATTTCATTTTAATACATACCTTGGTCAAACAACCTTTTGAGTATTCACAGAAGTTTCAACATGCACATAAATGACCCATTTCCACAATACATGTTCGAGTGTGTTTACTAACCAAGCATGTGGTTGTATTTCTTCACCATCACTCCCAGTACATGGATGATGGCATCACGCGTGGCTTTGTTCTTCATGTGACCAATAGTGGGATTCTCCAACAACTTGTAGCAACAACATGTGACACAGCTACATCCAATCCAGAATAGATGCAGAAAGATTAATAAGAAAAAATCAGAGGCAAAGCAACTAATATAGAAACATTAAGTTAAACTAGACATACATGTTACAGATAAATAAGTTAATGATTACAGTACTAAAATTGTGTTTAGTAAAATAGTACAAAATAGATGTTTATTCATAGTGCACAATCCTTTGCATAATCCTTTGCCATTAGTGTGAAAAATACAATACATCAGATTGTCTGGATCATTTTCTAGACTAGTGTAGAAAAAACAAGGCAGGCATAAAGATGGAGACCCACCTGACAAACTCCTCCTCCACCAGAGACAGATTCCACAGAGAGCGGATATCCAGCTGGAGGAGCTGGGTCAAGCATTGCAGCACAGTTTCCCGTTCGCTGTCCCACTGTATTAAGCCCTTCCCGCCAGATGCCTTCTCCTTTTTACGGCCCTGTAACACACAATCAAGCATTATGGATTATTATGTTTCTGCTATATGTTGCTGTACATACAAAAGAAATAAGTTAATAAATAAATAAAAGAAAGAATAACCATCTTTAAACACTTTGATAAAGACCCCTTCGGGGCTAAAAGAACATTTATTTTTGCATTTGCCTTGTGGCAGATTAAGATGTACAGCAATTTAGATATTGTTTTTTTCTTACCAGTGATTGGTTGCCCTCAGATTACCAAAGAACATGCTCAAAGCTGTGTGACCCATGAAAAGATTTGTAACTCTGAGCTCACTGACACATATACACACACACTCACACACAAACAAAAACACACAACCACCCTCTGTAAGCCACCAATCACGTTCCAAGAACCACTTCTTTGGTAGAAGGAAACACTCTGATTAGTTGCTAGCTGGACTATAGGTGGGCCCTTACAGCAAAGCAGTCAATCTCCACTGCTCAGCCAAGATTACCCACCAATCAGTGAGCTCCAGTACACAATCTCTCAGTCATTCAGCTCACGTTTGCCATCGTCTCATCATTGGGCCCAAATCCCACTGGTCTGGGACCTGATTTTGAATTTCAACAAACCTCCTTAAGATTATCCTTCCTTAAAAGCAAGATTCACAAACAAAATCATCAGCACAGTACCTTGCTGGGTGCAGTGACGATGCTTTCCATACAGGACTCGTTCTCCAGATGCTCAGTGAGTTTACAGAGCAAGAACACACTCATCTTTACTGCGTTGAGCTGCTGTTTTCGGTCAGCTGCTGACAGAGTGCCAGAAAGGAGGAGAGACGGCAGGGAGCCGGACAGCCCTCTGACAACTAAACACACACAGGAGAAAGTGATGAATCATGGGAGATGTCCTCTCTGTGTCATGAAAAAATCCATCAGAATAACTGACCACACTAACCTTGTATGAGAAACTCCAGCGTGTCCTCTTTCAAAGATACATCCACTGAACGACAATGCCTTTAAAATTAGAACAAAAGAAACAAACTAAATACAAATCTAGTTACAGCAAACATACATCAGCATATAAGCATGAACAGAAAAAACAGAAGCAACTGTATTTACTGTATAGCAGCTGTACTTACTTTAAAACACTGTACAATGTGTCAAAATGCTCCAAAATGCACAGTGGGCCCTGACTCCTCAAAGCAGCTTTAAAGTCTGGTTCAGAGAGAGGAAGATAATTACTGTAAATGTACTCATCTTAATTTAGCAATAAAAACATGGGGAAAAACAAACATTGTGAGAATTTTTTTTTGTTTATTGCAATACTACCATAATATCAATATTATTTTAGGCCCATATCACCACACCTGATAATGACATTTCAACATATTTGACTTAATGTAAAAGATAGTTGCAGACATTAATTATTGTGTATAAAATTGTATAATTGTGCAGAACTGTAATTCTTACTCTTCTCGTTTTCTTACTTTGAAAGCCCTAAGTATAATATGCAAACACTCTTCAATACCCAGAGCTAGGGCTGGGAGGTAATCAAATTGCTGTTTCAATGTGATTTTTAAAATCTGTTAATCAATATTGTCATCTTCATATATAAAAGCTGCCAGAGAAAATCCTAATAGACAGTCATTCCCTTCACTGAAACAAGAAGATTGCATGCAGTGTTTAATATAAAAGGGGACTGCGTACTATTTGTATTAATAAATATATAAATGTTGAAATTAAATGTAAAGGAAATGATAGCTAGTGCATCACAAAAAATAAACTATTTGAGAATCACTTTTTATTATATTATTTATTTATATTATTATTATTATTTTTTTTACAATATTATCCAGTTCTACCCAGAACAATTTCAACAACATGATCATGAACACCCCCCACACACAATATACGTACTGTTGAGGTGAGAGGGCAGCTGTTTAGGTGAGAGCACGTCCTGCACCACATACTGCTGGATGGCTCCTGATTTTACCAGGTCATCCAAAGACACCGGAACGATGAAATCCCAAGACATTTCTGCAAACGTACCTACAAACAGAGAGACAGAGAAGTAAAACTTAGGTCCAGAAGAAGACTTAGAAACACAACATAACTTCTCAAAAAAATAATTTAATTAGCTAGCTAGAACAGTTAAATCAGCTAAAATAAATCAATCATTTGCATCACTGGGAATCTTCTTAAAGTTGAGGGTCACAGGGGGGTTCCAGTCAATATTAGCAGATTTTTGAGAACAATGTTCAAAAATCAGTGAGAAAGATTAAGTTAAAGTGCCGGGGCTGAATACTTCAACAAGACAACGACCCTAAACACTAAACTCTGCTCAAAATCCACTAAAACATTAATGCAGAGGAACAAGTACAACGTTCTGGAATGATCATCTCAGATCATCTCAGTCCCCAGACATGAATATTATAAAAAATCTGTGAGGTGATTTAAAGTGGGCTGTTCGTGCTCAGAAACCATCAAACCTGACTGAACTGGAGATGTTTTACAAGGAAAAATGATCCAAAATACCTTCAACCAGAAGCCAGATTGCTATAGGAAGAGTTAAAATGCTGTTTTGTCTGTAAAAGGAGGATCTACTAAATAATGTAATTTTTCTGTTGGGCCACCTGCGTAGTTGTGTTTAAAGAATTATTGCACACGTTTTGAAAATCCTATAAGCTTTTTTTCACTTCTCAAATGTCACTGTACTCAACTGCTGTATGATATATTTAACTGAAATTGCTGATCCAAACAACCAAGGAAAATCATGAAAATTATCAGGAGTGCCCAAACGTTTTCATACCACTGTATCTAGGTATTTTTTTTAGTTCTGTCTTCTGAAGCAAGCCATAAAAAGATTTCATAGTTTACTTTATGGTAAATAAATTAGCTAGGTTAGCTAAGTTAGCTCTAAAAAGGCCCAGAGAACATAGTTAGCTAGCGTTAACATTTAACTAATTCATCCAGCGAGCGTTAAACGACTTAAAATGACCAAACTCGTGTTAGCAGGCTAGGCTAACTGTTTAGCTAGCTACAATACTAAGGCATAAACATTAGCGTTAAACTATCTCTAGTTAATTGGCTACCGATATAAAGCTGCTCTTATTATAAAACATCAGTAACAATGCTGACAGCTCGCTCACATTAGTAGTTAGCTAGCTAAACACGAGCTAACCTAGTTAACCCAACGTTAGCGCTAGACTGTTGTACTGCGCAGCTTTAGCTGATTAGCTCCTAAACACTGACCTCAACTTTAAACCTAAAACAGCATACACGAAATTAAACACCTCACACACTCACCCGTGTAGTACAAAGAGCTCTATCGCATATCAGTCCCGCTGTTGACAGCGATTTAAGAAGGTTTAAGGAGGTTTAGGGATGTTTCTGGAGGCTGAGCGGCTCCTCGGTCTGTGTGTATCGGATCTGTAACGGTTCAGCCCCAGCTTTGAATTCATACACACCCGCGCGCCACAGGAAGTGCGTCATCAGCCCGCCTTCTCCCTCTTTCTCCCGCCTTCGTCTTTGTTTTTATAATGTGTATTCGTGTTTCATTATTTCAATTTTACGTTTCTGTACGCAAAAAAAGCAAAGTAGTAAAAAAATAATAATAATAATAATAAAAAAAAAACGATATATGTATTATACTGGTGCATCTCAAAATAGAATATCATTGTAAAGTTGCTTTATTTCAGTAATTCTGTTCAAAATGTGAAACTCATATTATTTACACCTCTAAAAATAAATAAATAAATAAAAACATTTTAAAATTATGAGTTTTCTTTCATTTTTACCTAACTTAATTTCTGGAGTATAATCAAGAGGAAGATGGATAATCACAAGCCTTTTATCAAGTCTTGATTTCTGAACTTCTAAAACTTCTTTGCATTATTTGAGGTCTGAAAGCTCTGCATCTTTTTTACAATTTCAGCCATTTCTCATTTTCTGCAAATAAATGCTCTAAATGACACTATTTGTATTTGGAATTTTGGAGAAATGTTGGCCATAGTTTATAGAATAAAACAACAATGTTAATTTTCCTCAAACATATACCTATGAACAGCACTGTGTCCACTGTGTTATATAATTGATAAATGTTAAACATAAGTTTATAACCCAACATTTTCCCTCTTTCTGTATAAATATAAATAAATAAATAAATAAATAAATAAATAAATAAATATATATATACAGACACAATTTTGGCTACTTTCCTACCAGTTTTGTGATCCAAAGTAAATAATAAAAATCTGTTCTTCCAGCTCTCTTTTGTCAAATAAACATCTGAACTCTAAATCAGTGGTTTATTTTTGACTGAAATTAATGTTCTGTTTCTCTTTCTCACATCAACAGCATTCGTTAAATTAAATAAATGTTATTTCTAGTACATTCTTTAGTGTAAAGTTTTATTAGTTGGGAAATCATTTAAAAACAGTGTATCTTGTATAGCAAACCTTTCTGTGAAATATTTTGATAAACTCAAACCCCATCTTCCACACAGACAGTGCGAATGTTTGCAGATATGTGTCTTTGTCTTTAAATTGATTCATGATCACCTAATAAGTGTCACCTAAATGTGTCTTCCAATTTACATCTGAAAGTCTGTGTGTTCTATAGAATTTTTTAATGCAAAAAACTTTTTTGTAGATGTCACACAGACATGTTCATTTTCCATGATAAAAGTTCTGAAGGCATAAAGTTAATATATAAATAAATAGGTTCAGGATTTCCTCTGTTTCCCTTTCATTTCATCTTTGTGATCCTATGTTTTTAATTAGTTGTGTTGTTACTGGGACTGGTCACTAGCTAAACCTGATAATCCCAATTAAATTGACTTAATCATTGAATTTATTTTGTGAAAGCCCTGCAGGAAATTTCAGGTCAAATGCCATCTGTTGCTGGAAACTGGTTTCAGATGGTCTAAATTGGTCTTTAATGGTCAAGATGGTTTTAAAAATAATGGTCATCCATGCAACAACATACCCTATACTGGTCAGAAATAATATAATATTTTTTGTTGGTTTGTTTTTACATCACTATATTTAATCTCTATTTACAATTTTACATACCTCCATTTGAATGACACTTGAGGGAGACCCATCATATAATCCAGAGCAACACTGGATGTGTAAATGGCCTTTCCAGTTACTGTCAATGACCAATCAATCTGATGGCCTTATCAAAACCATTATGAGAGATCATTCTTAGTGTGAGGAGGGCTAACTGACCCAATTCATTCCTCACTAATCCAACACTTCTTTATTTCTATACTGAAGAATTAGTTTATTTGACTCTCCCCACACAAAGCACAGCTGAGTGTGTTTCACAGTATTGTTTGTATAAAAAACAGTATTTTTACATTTTTTATTTAATTCAAAGTAAACTAAACACCAAACAGAGTGCAAAGTGTTATATCAGTACAGTACAGTAAGGACAGCACACCACTAGAGGAAGCCTGTGAGTGAGTCCTTAATGAATGGAGGTGAACGGAGGTAAAAGGCTAAAAACACAAAATAAAAACAGAAAATATTAGCCAAGATATTCCTTTTTGAGTAAATACAGTATCAGACAAAGAAAACCTGAGTAAATATAAAAACTTAAAGGATAATTTAACACAATAAAGGGAAAAACTACCCAAACCAATTAGCCTGTGTGAAAAAGTGTTCACCCCATAAATCTAATAAATTGGTTGTGCCACCATTGGCAGCACAACTGCAATCAAACATAACCAATAACTGGCAACGAGTCTTAAGGTCTTATGGTCAGTGTTAATGAATAAATAATAAGAAATAGACTGGTCAAAAATGGAAAAAATCCAATGCAAAAAACATTGCTGACCAAAAAGAACACAAAGATCCATCTCATATTTACCAACAAACTTTTTAGAAGTTATGCATCCTGTTACATAATATATATAAAATGTATATACATACTTTTCTAAAACTTTAAATAAAGGAAACAATAATAAAAAAGGGAAAAAATAAAAATAAATTGCTAAGTAGTATATATTACATTTACATATTAATGAAGATATGTTTTCTGTTTACAAATACATTTTATGATTACATAAGGTTGCATTTTATTTATTTATTATTATTATTATTAATAATAATAATAATAACAATAATTAATAATTATTTGTTATGATTATTTATTTTCTGCTGCTTGCAAGCATCATGATCTGGAAAATTTATATTGCTATTTATTTTTTCTATTTTTTTAAAGGATTAATTATTGCTGTTTCTAATTTACCTTAAATGCAGCTTTACAAGGGTATTGGTGTAGAGTGAGGGTATGTGGAGTGGTGGAGGTTTATTGATAAAAGTAAAATTGCGATACATAATTTTTATTTAATTAAAAATTAGTTTTAAACCGACGATTTTACTACATGCAGCGTCGAGGACTCTTAATTTGAAATTGTCATGTTCAGCTGAGGCGCACACACGTGAGTTTGTTGGGATCAGTGTGTGTGTGTCTGGGTCAGCTTGTGGAGTTTACAGTGAATTATTATTAATATTACAAACAGTATAAAACCCTGAGCACGTGGCTGTATAGACACAGCCCATCAGAGAACACAGCCTCTCTCACACTGTGTTTAAATTAATATTCTCTATTAACTCGCACAGCTAACAGGCTATAGCTACAGAGTGTCTCTGTTAATGATAGATATGGAGTATTTACCGCACTCTAACGCTGAGTATAAAGATATGCAGTACTGGAACACCAGGTATCAGACTGAGGAGAGCTTCGAGTGGTTCGGGGATTTCTCCAGATTTCAGCACCTCCTGGTTCAGCATGTGGGGAGATATGACTCCATTCTGATGCTGGGTGAGTTTTTAACATTATTCATTACTGACGGTCTGACTGACATCACTGTTTACTGGTCTAATCCAGTATATACTGGGCTTTAATAGGCTGAGAGACACTGATGTGTGTTTAGTGTTTTATTCTGTAACTCTACAAACTAAACAAGGTGGCGTGTTTGTAATGTCTGCATATATAGAGTGGGAACAACAGGGGGCGCTACAGCACTGTGTATCAGTATATTAATAACACTGCACATGCCAAATTAGTTTTTGGCTCATTGTAGCCCAGATATGATTTTTTTTCGTGGCAGTGTGAATGTGCTAAATCTGACTTTTTGGTCATTGTGGCTCAGATCTGATTTTTTCATGACTGTGTGAACATGCCAAATCTGTTTTTTTTCAAATCATATTTGAGTCACTTTCATATGTGTTCTTAAATCGGATATGTATCCGATCCATGGACATGCGACATGAATGTGAAAGGTCAAATTCAGGCTTTTTTTTTTCTTTTTCTAGTGCACACGCATCTCTTGGTGCAGCTGTGCAGCTATAGTTGCAAAAACAGCAAAAGCAAACCACCTGGCCTTTTTTTTAACCTCCTCAACCTGAGCATGAACTTCAGACCAGCTGTTTACTCTCCACTCCAGCAAAAGATGCTCCACATATGAGCTGCTAATGCATCCATTTCCCTTTATAAAGCTATGAGTCATCTCACACAGATACAGGTCACTTACATTTGTGAATGTGAACCATCAAGATAGTCAAATCCGATCTGAGCAAAAAAAAAATCAGATTTGAGCAGTGTGGTTTGTAATGTGAACGTAGCCTAAATCATATAACTAAAAGTTTAAACAAACCATAAATTTAGTGTTTTCTCATTATATTTAAAAGCCCTTAGCCAGTGAGTGGTGAAGTTCCCCGTTTATTGTTGCCACTTTTGAATCTCCACAGTTAACTGTTGTGGTGATCGACCAATGTAGTTATAAACTTTATGTGCCTTTCCTGTGCCCTGTCAGTGAAATGGTTTTAGTTTGAAGCCCTGCAAAATGAAAGGCACGTTATATAAGTTCTACATTTTTTAAAGTTTAAGTTAGTTTAGAGTAACAACAAATATGTGATTCTTTAACTCCTTGGAATGCAGTAATTATTTGAGTATTGTTCTTCTTCTTATTTTTTTTTTATAAGGCTTAATACTGTACATATAAACAATAAAACAAATAATCACTCAAAATAGATCACTTTGTGTTATATGATATTTTTTATACTCTTTTATATGAGTTTTTTTTAGATGCACCCGTATAAAGCGTCATTCCATTCATGACTTGCTTGCTAGACAGTTATCCATGGATGTGTCCATGTATATCTTTGTACTTTCCGTCACCTCCATGTCCACATGACCTGATTTTCCTCCAACTGAAACTTTTCAGGCAAGTGGGCAATTGAGTATGAATAGCTAATCAGACTCATTCTAAGCCATTGAATTGTTGAAGAGGCGAAGGCCTGAGGTCCAAGATGGTACAGTGTTGCTCATTATGAGCCAGAGAGCATGACTCTTATGCTGCAGGGTTCCATCTCCTGCCCATTTCTGCGGAACACCTGCTCCCAGTCTGAAGAATGGCGTTTTTAAGTCTTTTTTAGGGTCCTATGTAACTAGTGCTTGTGCTGATGATTGCTTTTCTCTCAGGGTTTTAAAGACTTTCTCCTGGTCTGTGTTTCTCCCAGACCCATCTTTACACTTAGGTGACATGTCTGTCTCCCTAGTATACTACCTGCTTAAACTATACAATCAATCCTATGTACTAATCTTTATACCATGTCTTTATACCAAAATAATAATGCTCTTATCTGATGTGTATGACCAGTGAGTGGTAGACTTGCTATGCAAATGTAGTGTCTCATCTAAATCTTTCTTTCGCCTGCTGTCTTACTGAAGTCCATCTACATCGGCTTGTCTTAGCATCTAAGCTGTTAGTCAGCAAGTTGCGCAGTTTCCCTGTTTACCATTGCCACTTTTGAAGCTCCCAAGTTGACTAAACTGTCGATTCACCAACCACAATTATTTTCTTTAGAGGCCTTTCACCCCTAGTGCCACATCGACCATTCTCCTCTCACAGCATTATCAGCAAGCTGATTGGCTCTTTCCATTTTGCATTATGGGACAATAGTGTTCCTCATAATCACACTGATTCTGAGTATGCTTTGTGAATATTTCAGTATTTCATTCACCTTTGCAGGCACCTTTATTCAGCTGTGTGAGGTCTATGCAGAATGCACAGTTCCTTTATCTTCAGATCTAACAGTGTTCTCTATCACCAATCGTTTGGCTCGTATACCCGATGCTCTAAAGGTACTCTTTAACCTTGGTCTTGAGAGGTAAAGCAACATAGATTTTTGAAAAACAGCACATTGCATTCTTAGTGTTCAGCACTACTACAAACTTAATATTATGTTTTTTGTGTATTTTTCTACTTTCATGGTGTCATCAGACACTGAACTCTGCCTACATTTGCTTGTCTTTAACTCAGTTCCACTGTTAGCCAATGAGTGGCGTAGTTTCCCAGCACACCATTGCCACTTTTGAAGCTCCACAGTTGACTGACATGGCAATCCACCAACCACAGTCATTTGATTTTAGGGACTTTTACACTAGCGCCACATATAGCGCCAATTTATTTAAATATATTAAAATACTGTAAGTATTTATACTGTAAATATTAATACTGTGATATATTGAGATTTTTTGGGGGGCAGGGGGGCTCTCATAGTATATAAAATCTGAATCATTAAAAGAAAAGGTTACATTTAATGCATTTAGAACAGTGGGCTCTAATGAGTACACTGCTATTTAGTAAACCACTGACTGTAATATTTTATAATAATTAAGATTAAATATCTAAACATTAAAAATCCATATAGTATTGCAAAATTTAAAATAGTACACCTGTGATACCTGGATATATTGATATTTTCTTACACACCTTTTTTCATACACTGTTTATGTTGTACCATAGCAAGTGATTTTATTAACACAGTTTTATTAGTTTTAAATACTTAAGGCTAAATGCCACTGTTTTTCTAATATTAAATGTCTTATTACACACAGACTATTTACATTTAATTTTTTCTGGTTTCTTCTGGGCACTGCAGTAAAACTGCTATGCCATCAAGTTCCCCACAAAACTCTTACTGCTGGTAAAAATTGAATGTGAAATTTTTTGCTGCGGAGATATTGAATCTTAAATTGTATTTTTTTTTTGTTAAAAAAATTAAAAATCTGATGTCTGCTGTATTAATATCAGAACATGAGCAGTCTCATCAATCTCATCACCCAAAGGATATCTAAACAATGCTGCAAAACAACCCACCTGCAACACTCTAATGCTGTAATGCACCTTTAGGGGGCAGTGTTGCTCCATAGTGTTGTGTTCTGCTGCATCTGCATAGGAAAACCTTGTGTATTCAGTCAGCTCCACTGGAGAGGACTCGTCAGATGAGTGGCTCAGTGTAAGGATCCTGTCCTTGCGGAGACCATGTCTCATGTTAGTCCTGCTCACACAAGCAGGATATGCTGGTCATTTCCCAGAACTTAAGCCATTATTGTCTTATCCTCAATCAATACTGTGAACTTGTGGTCATTTTTGTAAATGCATTGAGTGCTGTGAATATTTTGGACAGAATTGCCCCTGAGGGCCGCTGCGGTTGCCCTTAACCTGTGTTCACACTGGCAGATGACAAGTTGCTTGTGTGGCCCCAGGCTTGTCTCTTGTGGGTGTGTTTGAGGCTACCTATCAAGCTATCCAACACTTTCTAGCAAGCTTTATTTTTTAATAAGTTGCTGCTAAGTAATGTTTTGGCATGAATCAGACTAGAATGTGTTTTGGACACAATAAAACTGCATTCAAAAACGATTCTACACAGATTTTTCTATTGAAAACTGTTCATTTGGTTGAGTAAAGCGCTTCCGTTTATTTACAGTAGGCTTAGATTTTCAGATTTCCAATAAGGATAGGTGTAACTAGTAGCATTAGTGGCTAACCACTTACGCTAGCAGCGCTTAGCGGCTAATGCTGCCCGACAGCGCTACACTGAGGAACCCTGAGTGTTTTGGTAAGCCAGGGCGATATTAGCAAGCATTTTATCCCATGTAGCTTGTTTTAACACAGTACAGTCTGATATACTCACCTCTGGATGGTGAAAGAGCTCACGCTTAGTAAGGTTAGCGACTAATGCTAATACTGCTCCAGCAGCGCTAGCCGGAGTTAGCAGCAGACTACAGGCTTATAATACTCACTTCTGAATGGCGAAAGAGCTAATGCTTAGTGAGGTTAAGGTCTAATGCTAATACTACCCCAGTCTTGAGTCTCGGGTGCTAAAGAACTGAATTGAAACTCCTGTATAACGCTGTACTTCAGCAAAGTGGCTTTACTGCTTCTTACAACCATACTGGTAAAATTCATTCAAAAGGCGCACTGGAATTTAAGATGTACTGAGGATTTTTGGGAAAATAAAGGATTTTATTTGCCCCTTATAGTTTGAAAAATATGGTAACTAACCGGCAGCTAGATTGCAAAACTTTGCTTTAGTTATATCTGTATCGGGTGCTTAAAGAGGTGCATTATATTGTTTTTGTTATATTATTGATATGTGGCAACAAATATTGATATTTTTATTAAAACACGGGCGCTCTAAACCTCCTAAGACTATCTCCCCTCACATTTGCTTTACTACTTCGTTACTCCACGTGGTGGCATTAATCCAATGAATAGGGTAAACCTGCAGTGAAGAATATCGGTTGTCAAATTCTGTAAAACTGACTAATAAATCCATATCGGTTGTCAAATTCTGTAAAACTGACCAATAAATCCATAACTAAGCAATAATACACGAGAGGAAGTGCTACATCAAGTAATATTGGCACTGATGTGCTCCGGTCATAGGCACGAGCTGTGCCAATATTACACGTAATAGCACGAACCTCAAGTGATTATACCACAGTTTCATTAATCACTGTTTATTGAAAGATTTGGAGTTAAAGAGGATGAGAAAATACGATCTGTTTGGTTATCAACACCCTAGCTGCGCTGTTTGGTTTGTAAGCGCTGCATCGTTGCTAGGTTACCTGTATGAGGAGGAGTAATACATGGAAAGCTTCGATTAAAGTGCATTACCGGCTGATAATGGCACTCATAAAACGCCTGTCAGCCAATTAAATTGCAGGATCAGAACTAACTAGGTATAATTTCTGGTATTTGCTTATTTAATGCTTATTTGTGTCTTGCAGAATCACAGTAACGTGATATCACTATCGTACACCCCTTATACTTATCAATTACGGGGGAAGTAAGGGTGGCGTTGGAAGGAAGTAGGAGGACAGGAGCAGTAGCAGAAGTTTCTGAACACAGTACAATGACATGTTAATTCTTTTTTTTTCTTTTTTTCTCAATATCCTGAGCTTCAACCCAGTGACCTCAACATCACTTCAGACTTAGCCCCTTCAGTTCTCTGCCAGTTCTTTCTCTCGCTCTCGCTCTCACTCTCTCGTACTCGGTTAGTCAGACTGTGCTACAGAGCCTCATCTGGCATGCTCCATTATTTTTTGATGAATTGCGTCATTCATCTCCTCAACAAAACACATAATGCCGTCGCTCTGCACAGTGAGGGGCTTGCTCTCAGAGTCAGCACCAAGTTTAGACACATTTGGCAGCCCTACGCAAATTGTCTGCGGGGTTGTTCCTTGTCATCTTTGTCCTTCCTGTGGTTACAAACCTTTCTTACCTTTAGCTAGACCACATTCCCCATGTCTGTGTACGTCTTGCCACAGTGAACTTTGGCGGTGTAGCACAAATACTACAGTGAGGCATCAAAGTTTGTGAACCCTTTAGAATTTTTTAGATTTCTTGATAAATTTTTGATTTTTTGTAGATTTCCAGAGGTCCAACAGTAGATGGGGAAAACCATACCAAAAATTACAATACAAAACATCCTTCTTTACTCATTGAGGAAAATAGATAATAGATATTACTTATCTGTGAGTGTTTAAAGTATGTGAATTTGTGTTTTCAGTACGTGGTGTTTCCCCTTGTGTAGCGTTAACTGCAGCTAAACAGTTCCAGTAACTGTTTCCAGTAACTAGTCCGAAACGTCGGGTTGGAGGAACTTTAGCTCTTTCCTCTGTAAAAAAAAAAAAAGCTTAAAATCTTATGGTAAGTTGGTGGGTTTCCTTCCATGAACTGCTGCTTCCTTCCACAACAGATCCTTTGATAAAACAACTTGTGTGATTTTAGGGTCATTGTCTTGCTGCATGGCCCATGTTCTCTTGAGATTGAGCTCACAGACAGTCCAGACATTTTTCAATAAGACATTATTACAATAAAAGCGTTTTTTTTAAAGGTTAGAAAATGTAAGCAGGAGTGGTATGTTTCATTACCTCATAGGAACACATTTAAGGTATTAATAAAAAAAATATGGTTTAGGGTTTAGTGGCTCTAATCTCACAGATATAGAATACTGGACCATTTTACCATATTTTTCAGACTATTAGGCGCACCAGATTATTTTCTGGTCTATTTTCATACACCAGGTGCACCGGATTATACATTATATATTATATTATTATGTCGCCATGTTTTTTTTCTAACTCAGCAGGTCTTGCCGCTGTTGGCGAGAGCTGTAAAGTCAAGTAAACAAAACTTTAATCTTAAATATATATATATATATATATATGTATATATATATATACATATATATATATATATACATATATGAATGTTTAATTTAGTTAGGTTTCTCTCCTTAAAATGGTTTATGTGGGTGAGTAAAGCCTGACAGCACTACACTGAGGAACCCTGAGTGTTCCGGTAAGCCAGGGCGATATTTGTTAGCGGTTTGTTTCACGTAGCTTGTTTTATCATGGTAAGCACGCAGACTACAGTCCGATAATACTCACATCTGAATGGCAAAAGAGCTAGTGGTTAGCGCGGTTAGCAGGTAATGCTAATATTGCTCCAGTCTCGAGTCTTGGTGCTGAAAACTAAACTGAAACTCCTGTTTCACGCGGTACTTCAGCGGAGTGGCTTTACTGCTCCTTACAACCTGACTGGTAAAATTTGTATATAAGGTGCACTGGATTAGTCAAGTAGTCAATAAATTATTCAGTCGAATATTTTTGTTGCATTTGTTTGAACTCTTGGAAGCTTTTTTTTAGACAAATGTATGTAGAAATATAGAATTTTTTAAATGTAATTTAAGACCTTTAGCTTTCTTATATGGATTTTTAGAAGCTTCATATTTTTCAGTGCTTTTCTGCCCACATTAAACACAGCAATTTTGCCATTTTGTGAGACAAAACGATTAATTGTCTTTTTCTGAGCTGTACCGCTTCTAAATCCACTCTTGTCTTTTCTCCTACACACACAATCCCACACACACTCCCACACACACACACACACAGACACACACACACACACACACACACACACACACACACTCTCACTTGCACTACAGCTGTGTCCTTTCAGCTGCAGCAGGAGAGGGGTGCCTTCCCCAACACACACATATACACCCACACACACACTACGTGGAGACCGAGGAAGGAATATGAATCATGAATTGTGAGAGAAGTGAGTGAATACGCATCAGAACAACTGGCAATAAAGGAGATGGCGAGCGAGCGATTGAGCGAGAGGGAGAGAGGGCACGCCTGCCATCGTCTCATTAGTGTCTCCCAGTGAGATTGTAGCGAGATGAAAATTGGAAATCAGTCTCAGACAGGCACATTAATATTACACACCGCCATCAGAGAACCAACCGATGCAGAAAGAGAGAAAGAGAGAGAGAAAGAAAATGAAGGAGAGAAAGAGCACAGAGATGACTAGAATAAGAAGAAAACTGTTAAATGGTAGGTAGAACGAGAAAAGAAAGGAAAAAGATGTAGAGAAATAAAGTTATAAGAAAGAGGGGAAGCCTGGTAGATGGAGAGAGAAAGAGAGAAAGGTATTGGGAGTAGTAAGAATAAAAGATTAAAGAGCAACTAAACCCTAAACCATATTTTTTCCATTTAAAGTCGCCTTCCCTAAAATCAACTTATTCTTGTTCTTTGTGAAATACAGTAGGTCTCTCTGAGTTGTAGATGATGCTGCACATAAAACTGTTCCTCAAACTCCATTTTCTGCAGCAGCTAGTAAAAGAAAATATTCAGAAAAACAGGCAAAGCTGAAGCCAGACAGCTACGCCGTCTCTTCAGACAGGAGCGAACAACGCTAGGAACAGCATGGCCGTTTGATCCTGTGTTGTTTGTGCAAATAACACATCAGTGTTATATGCGAGCTAAGGAATAAATGGTTAGAATTTGTCTATGGGAACACCGTCAGTGAAGTACTATTGAGATAGGTAAGTGAATGTTTAAAACAGTTCTGTTTACACACCCCAGGGTTTTGTTCCAACTGCCTGCTGTGGCTCAGCTAGCAAAACTGTACTTTAATATCCTTTACCTGGACTACCCATCTCTGTGTTTTTACATAGGTTTACATAGGATCTCTGGGGGATTTAGTATTTTACAGAGACTCTAAGACTAGGCCAGTGGCTGAACTGCACTTAGCAGGGTATTACACATGTTGTAAAGTAACATTTGAAATTGCAAAAACTGTTATTAGTGTAAAAATGTCTTTATTTTAAACATTTCTAACTGTTTTCTGTCTCGCTGGTGTGGCAATGCTGTTAACCATTCGGAGGCGATATGTTTGCATGTATGAATATTCATGAGCAAGAGCCGAAATCCTATTGTTTCTCCCCCTCCACTCTTCCACTGGATTAAATCAGCGTTATACCGGATCACCTGAGCATTTTTTTTTTTTCACAAAAAACAGCTCACATAGTTTTCATTCATTCTAGAGACCACAACTATCATTTCATTCATTTTAAAATGAATGAAAAGCTATTTAATTTTTTTGTGGTATTCTGATGACCAAGATGTGCAATATCAGGGTTACTTTAGTTTTGGAGATCGACTGATCAATGATTTTGGTTGGCTTTCAAAGATTCAGAATTTTGGAGCCAGATGAAAAATAAAGCAGAGGTAAGGAAAAAAAAGTGAGATAACTTCCCTTAAATGGCCTCAGTTGCTAAACTGCAGGGTGAAGCCAAAACTAACCAGACAAGACAAATATGAACAATACAATAGACCTGTTGCCTATATCATATAATATATAGAAATACAGGGGTTGGACAATGAAACTGAAACACCTGGTTTTAGAGCACAATAATTTATTGTGGTGACGGACAGTTCTGGTGGAAACAGGAGAGTTGAGGTGAACATTGAATTCTGTCGTGATTTGATCAGCCGTGGTTTTATGTTTTTTTGGATACAATCCGGGTTAGCACCCGAACATTCCTTTCAGACAGCTTCCTCTTACAGCGTCCACAGTTAATCCTGTTAGATGTGGTTCGTCCTTCTTGGTGGTATGCTGACATTACCCTGGATTCCGTGGCTCTTGATGCATCACAAAGACTTGCTGTCTTGGTCACAGATGCGCCAGCAAGACGTGCACCAACAATTTGTCCTCTTTTGAACTCTGGTATGTCACCCATAATGTTGTGTGCATTGCATTATTTTGAGCAAAACTGTGCTCTTACCCTGCTAATAGAACCTTCACACTCTGCTCTTACTGGTGCAATGTGCAATTAATGAAGATTGGCCACCAGGCTGCTCCAATTTAGCCATGAAACCTCCCACACTAAAATGACAGGTGTTTCAGTTTCATTGTCCCCCTGTAAGTCCCGTATTTTTTCTTTTGCTCAGTATTGCTCATAGCTTTTAATAAGTGAGTAGAGTCTGTAACTTTCAGTCTGTAACTTAGTTTAAGTAGAGTGTATTTGTTGGATTTTTGCATTTTAATTTTTTACGTTACAATTCCAATGTCTTAATAGTTGCAAAGATTACATTATTATGCTATTGTTTCTTCATCATAATCAGTGGGTTTTAAAATGTCAACACTTTTATTTATTGCTATAAATTCTGGCACAATATATTCTCCAAAAAAAAGACTTTTTTTTTTGAAAGACTCTCAGGTGTGAAAACTCTTTAATAATCCATATTTTTGTCTGGCACTAAATGTGCTTCCCAGACATATTCTCCTGGCCTCTGGTACAGCGTGTTCCCTGGTCACTTCCTGGCTGGCCTGCCACCTTGGAGGTGTCCACCAATGCCTGTTGCGTTTGAACACGTAAGCCCAGCGGAGGTAATGTGATGTTCCAGACGTGACCTTTTAACCTTGGTGTGGCCTGGGGCATGTGACGTGCCCTAAAATTCCATGAAATTAATTCCCTCCCTCCCTCCGTCTCTCACTCTCTCGCTGTGTCTCCAGTGTAGTGAAGTGTGTGTAATGCAGTAGGGAGTGATTTGCAGGGTTCTGCTCCGCTCTGCTGTAGCCTCAGGTCGTGCGTCCGTGACTCTCGGCAGCATCTCCGGTTTCGGCAGGTTACGTAACCGTCCGCGGCCCAGCCGAGTGCCTTACATCAGCAGAGCAGCCTGGTCACCACTGGAGATGCCTCACCTGGCATTGATCAGTTCACGTAACAGAGACGGATTTATACACATCCTAGGAATGAGTGCATTAACGTCAAACATATGAGTGTCCAGATGCATCTTAGTAATACTGTAGTTTACTTAATCTAAACAGAAAAGAAATCAATTAATTACAGTAATTCAGTTCAATTTAGTTTTATTTACCGTATTCTTCGCACTATAAGGTGCACGTAAAATCTTTTTTTCCCAAAAAACATCAGTGTGCCTTATAATCCAGTGCACCTTTATGAATTTTACCAGTCAGGTTGTAAGGAGCAGTTAAGCCACTCTGCTAAGTGTTAGCTCTTTTGCCGTTCAGAGGCGAGTATTTTGGACTGTAGTCTCCGTGTTAACCATGTTAAAACAAGCTACATGGACCAGTTGTTCAGAGGAAATCTGATCAGATTTTGGTTATCGGATTGGATCAAATCTGAAAAACGGGTTGTTCAAAAGGGAAAGAAGCATTCTGAAATCGGATCAGATCACGTAATCCAATCCTAGTTTGTAAATGGATCAAACCTTCAGTTTCTGTTGTTCAAAATGTTTCAGTAGGATTTGGATAACTTTGATCCAAAAAAACAGGATTACCCTGATCTCAACAAGGGGTAGGATTTCAAAGTGGATTTCATGAAGAAAATGTAGTTTTAAAATGTAAAACTTTAAAATCAAAGTTTTAAAGTAAAAAGATATATACAGTTACAGTGATAAAGTAGACATTGGCTACCAATTAAGCCTTTTTCTATAGTAAAGTAAAAATAAAAACAATCTTGACCCCATTAAATAAACCCCCCAAAAGATTTCAATAACAAACAAAAATAATATATTCATTTTGTAATATTTGTCACTGTAATTCATCACTGTATATTAATGTCAAAGAAACATTCATCAGATATGAAGCTGTCAAAAATAATTTCGAACAATTGCAAAGAACACCAGAGTTTGTTCTGGTTCTTCAACAGGCTCAGGTGCATCATAAACATCACAGAGAGGGACATTGCGTCTGGTAGCAACATTGGGCAGGACAATACATGCAAGTGTTATGTTGCATGCTCTCTGTGGTTCGACTCGCAAATAGTTAAGTCATGCAGAGCATCTCTGCAGAACGCTCAATTGCTCGTATTGTTTTGCAATAAGCAGTATCTTGTTACTGCAAGAAAAGGAGTCATCAACCCCTGTTGGTTCTTCTATCTGTTTTTTACATAGCTAGTGATCCGGATTAGGTAATTCTGAAAACTGTGTTTCTGGATCAGGTTGATCCAATCCAATATTGTTTTGAAAAACTGGCTTAAAAGTAAGACAGATCACCTGATCCTGGATAGCAAAAAATGCTACTGGAAGCTACTGGATAATTTTGATGCGGATTACATTTTTTGAACAACTGGCCCCATAGGATGAACCAGTAGCTAATTGCGCCTTGGCTTACAGGAACACTCAGGGTGTCTCAGTGCTGGAGCACTGTTGGGCGGCATTTACGTCCCGCTAGCTGCTCATGCTAATGCTGCTGCACCCAGCCTTAGCTGAAATCTGGAAATCTAAGCTTACTGTAAATAAACACTAAAACAGTAAAAGTACTTTTTTCGCCCAAATAAACAGTTTTTAGGGGAGAAATCTGTGTAAATTAACAGAGACAGCTTTATAAACATCCTAGGAATGAGTGCATTAACGTCAAACAAATGAGTGTCCAGATGCATCTTAGTAATACTGTAGTTTACTTAATCTAAACAGAAAAAAATCTATTAATTACAGTATGTGCTTTAATATTCAATTCAGTTCAATTCAGTTTTATTTACCGTATTTCTCGCACTATAAGACTTAAAATTCTTTAATTTCCCCAAAAATCGTCAGTGTGCCTTATAATCCAGTGCACCTTATGTATGAATTTTACCAGTCAGGTTGTAAGGAGCAGTAAAGCCACTCTGCTGAAGTGCAGAGTGTTGTAGAAAAGAAAATGAAAGATGGGTCCACACCCACACTCCCCTACGTGTTCGTTTGATAGAGAGTCGCAGACAGGTGGAGTGAAGTTGAAAGCAAACCAAGTATTTATTACAAAGTACTGAATATTCAGGAGAACCCACACATGAAAGACCGTCTAACAGCCGTCCCAGTATAAGTTCTGACCCCACTCTGATCTGACTCCATGTTTATACCCCAAATGACGTGAAACCTGCTGATGAGGCGTTGCTAAAATCATCTCATGTTAGTATGCATAATTTCACGTGTTAGTACTCAAGTTTCACAGGTCTGACCGGACCCCTAGTGTTTGGCCTTGATTGTGTCCAGCCGGACAGTGTGGTATTGTTTTAAGAATTGACTGGGTCCAGTCAGACAGTGTGATATTGTTTCAGTAATTAGACAGTGCCGCCCTCCCTATGTGCGCGCGTCCTCCTCCCGCTTTGGTAGATGAAGAACTTTGCACGCACAGAGAGAGAAAGGCCGCACTGTTCGTCCCGAAGTCTCCTTTGTATCAATTCAGTTCGTACAGAGTGCACCAGCTGATGATTGATGGCCGTTAGTCAGAGACATGCAGTGAACGAAATGCTTCAAGCATGAGCTACACAAGTCACACAATGGATTCCATATGTTATATGTTAATGTGTTAGTAGCGCGTGGTTAGTCCGCCATATAATAGATCCTATGTGTTAGTAAACGCCTTATGTATCATGTGGGTTAATTTGTCATATAACAGATGTGTTAGTCACATGCCCACATGCCTGATCAAACAATGTTTTACTATATGTGTAAAGAATATATATTGTGGTTATTGGTTAATCTTCTATATAAATGCGTATAAAATACACTGTGAGTAATAAAAATGATCAAATACAATGTGAGTATTGGTTAATGCATATGAAATATAAGGTTTCACACAATGATTATGTAATTATAGATACTAAGATAAGTAATCATAATTGAAAGATATTTGTCGATACACCCAAGGTAAAATAACAGTTACTCTTCAAGAGTTATACAGGAGTTTCAGTTTAGTTCTCCAGCACTGAGACAGGAGCAGTATTAGCTTTCTCCGCTAACTGTGCTAAGCTCTAGCTTTTTCGCCGTTCACAGGTGAGTATTATCGACCTGTAGCCTGCTGCGTGCTCCTCAGAGGTGAGTACATTGCACTGTAGTCTCTGTGTTTACCATGTTAAAACAAGCTACATGGGACAAACCGCTAACTGATAGTGCCCTGGTTTACAGGAACACTCCAGGTTCCTCAGTGTAGCACTGTTGGGTGGCATTTATGTCCCGTTAGCCGCTAATGCTAATGCTGCTGCCCCCAGCCTTAGTGGAAATCTTTAAATCTAAGCTTACTATAAATAAACAGAAGCGTTTTACTCACCCAAATAAAGGAGAGAAATCTGTGTAGATTAACATCCAGCGCTCATTTTGTTTACATAACTTAGCTTAGATTTGCAGGTCTCGCCATCCAGCTGTGAGACCTGCTGAACTAAAAGGAAAACATGGCAACACCCCTGTTCCTTACTAGTGTTGCATAAAGCTCCTTATAATCCAGTGCCCCATATGTATGAAAATAGACCAGATGTTTATTGATTAGAAATATAGGATATAGTGCTTTTTACAACAAATGTTGTCACAAAGCAGCTTTACAGTGATACGGGTCCAAGCCTCTTATGATAATTGCAACAGTGGCAAGGTGGTGGTGGCAACAGTGGCAAGCAAAAACTCCCTCAAACTAAGACGAAGAAACCTTGGTAGAAACCCATCTTCCTCTGGTCGACCCGGACACCACAAACCTATAACAGAACACAAACAACTTTACAGAGAGATAGTGTGGAGCTATAGCTAATGCAGAAACAGCTTCTGAGTTATGAGTAGGTGATGAGCATATGCTCAGTGTTAAAGTCCAGACAGACTTGCTGGCGTGTTTTGGATCATTGTCCTGCTGCAAAACCCAAGTTTGTTTCAGCTTGAATGTCACAAACAGATAGCCGGACATTGATGTTGTTGTGGGGTTCTTTTGTGACCTCTTGGATGAATCATCACTGAACTCTTAGGGTGATTTTGGTTGGCCAGCAACTTCTGAGTAGGATTACCACTGTTACATGGTTTCGAGGTTGTAGATAATGGCCCTCACTGTGGTTCGCTGTAGCCCAAAAACTTTAGAAATGACTTTATAACCTTTTCCATACTGATAGATCTCAATTACTTTCTTTCTCATTTTTTCCCTTAATTTCTTTGGATGTTGGCATGATATCAAGCTTTTGAGTGTTTTTTTTGTTTACTTTGCTTTGTCAGGCAGGTCCTATTTGAGTGATTTTTTGCTTGAGAACAGGGGTGGTTTGATGATCTGAAACATTTGAGTGACAAACTCAAAAAAAAAAAAAGAAATCATGAAGGAGCAAACACTTTTTTGACACCACTGTAACTATTGGGGATGCTTACAACATCAATGTTTTAAAAATGGGTGAGTTTAAGGCTTAATTGTGTATTTTGTGGCCTTGGGAGGTGCTGCGTCATGCCAGGGGCTTCAATTTCAGAAGAAAGAAAAAGCAGAACAGCAGTACCAGTGATGTCCTTGGCAATGTTTCAAACATTGAGACAACTCACCTTCAAAGAATCACTGCATGACTCGTCCATTCACTATTTCAATCACACAGACACTAGGGCTGTGCATTAGCAAGAGCCTGGTATAAAAATACTCCTACATAGTTGTTAAATAGTAGTATTAAATTGTCACAAATGTAGTTTAGTCATATATTTACCTCAGCAGTGTTGTTTCACTGACATGTGAAATTTACAGGGATTAAGTATTTTCAAATATAGGGAGTGTGTGGGGGCTCGTCCGGGATCCAGTCAGTATTGGGCTTGTTTCCTTGTTTGATAGTTGTTTGGTATTTAGTTATTGAGTTTATTGGTATTAAGTTTTGTGGTACTCTGATGACGAAGATGAGTAGTTCCAGGGGTTACAATCTAATACAAAGGCTAAGTTAGCTTAGCTAACGTTAATATCTTGATCCCGTACAGCTTGTATATTTTGAGTTCAGTTTTCTTGGAGTAATATTCAGATGTCCAGCTCCAAATAGAGTGTGTGTTTAATCAGTGAAATCCTGAGAGACACCTGTTTTTAAAGTCATACAGGCTTTACTTTGGATGTGAATGAAGGTTCATTACAGTTGGGTTAAGCTAAATTAAATAAACAAAACTGTAATTCATAATTCTTTTAAAGTAAAACAAGTGCTGGATGTTAATCTACACAGTTTTCTCTCCTAAATACTCTGTATTTAGGTGAGTAAAGCGCTTCTGTTTATTTACAGTAAGCTTAGTTTTCCAGATTTCCATTAAGGCTTGAGTGCAGCAGCATTAGCATTAGTGGCTAGCCGCTAGAGCTACCTGGAGTTAGCACTAGTAAATGCCACCTGACAGCGCTACACTGAGGAATCAGTCTCTGTGCTGGAGAACTAAACTGAAATTCTTGTATGACGCTGTACTTTAGGAGAGTAGCTTTACTGCTCCTTAGATTATAAGGAGCGCTGATGATTTTAGGAAAAATTAAAGGATTTTAAGTGCGCCTTATAGTGCAAAAGAGACAGTAAGTTGTTGAGCCTCACAACCAATATGTTAGAGTTGTAAGCCCTGAGCTAAGCAAGAACTAATGGTTAGGAAAAAGATTTGGTACACAAAGGGATTCACTTACTTGTTACTTGGTATCTTTTCACTTCCTCTAATTTTGTTATTTATTTATTTTTAAAAAAGGTTCTACATCGCTGCCACTACGATCGAGAGATCGCTGGTTCGAATCCCAGTCATGCAGCTTGCCATTAGCTGCCAGAGCCCCAAGAGAGCAGAATTGCTCTTGCTCTCTCTGGGTGGGTAGATGGTGCTCTTTCCCCTCATCACTCCAAAGGGTGATGTCGATCAGCACAAGGTGTCTGTGAGCTGATGTATCAGAACCCTTTTTTAGTTGTGGCATCAATTATGATTGGGATATGGACTGGTAGACCACCCTCTCTTAAGCTGCCTTTACCTCCTAAACCTGATTTTTGGCATATTACGATTATATCCAGATTTACTTTTTAATAGTCTGCTGAGCATAAAATTCGATTTTTGCAAATTGGATCCAAACCACGCTTAGAGGGAGTTTCTAATGCAATCCAAGTTGGATTTGTACAAAAGTGTATTAGTCTGGATTCTTAAATCAGATTTTATTGTGTCTTTTGCTTCACTCACAAGGCAACAAACAACATTTACATCAAATCCAGAGTAAGGGAAGTGCGGGGGTCCAGGAAGACCAGCGATTTGATTGCTTGCAAATAACAGTGCAGACAGTCATCTCAACAGATCTGATTTGCCTGCAGTCTGAACACAGCCTCAGATGTCCCCAGTAACTCCTACTGTGTTTGATACCTTTTGTGAAGCTTTGTGATCAATGGAGGTTCTTATTGATGTTGGTCACCAACTGAAGCTTCTTTCTGTGTTTCATTGATCTCCTGAGCCACAGAGCTGTGTGTGTTTGTGTGTCTGTGTGTGTGTGTGTGTGTGTGTGTGTGTGTGTGTATATATGTCTGTGTGTGTCCAAGCGGAATGTGTGCATTTTCATGCATTGTAGCCATACACTTATCGACTGTAGCCCGGTCCATAATTATCTGGAGTCCAGCAATGCAATGAAGTGTCCAGTATGTGTGTTTTGTGTCTGAGAGTGTGTGTGTGAAAGATTTGTTGCAAGTTTAAGTATTAGTTTGATGTACTGACCAACATCACACAAGGAGTGATGGTGAGAGGTAATGCCATCTACCAACAAAGAGAAAGCAAAGCCAGTTGTGCTCTCTCGGACTCTGGCTGCTGATGGCATACAGCAGCATGACCCAGGATTCGAACTGGCAATCTTTGTATTTTAGTGGCAGTATCTTAGTCCATTAAACCTCGGATCTCCTTGAAGGACGATAAAGTTTACCAGGAACACAAGGCAAACAAGTAAACACATAATACAGTTTTTTAATTGAAGGATTTTACTAGAAAAAAATCTAATCCTACATGGCCCTGTGTGAAAAAGTGTGTTTTTGGTTCAATTTCTCCAGCCACATTCAGGCCTGATTATTGCCACACCTTTCCTCAATCAAACAAATCACTTAAACAGGACCTGCCTGACAAACCGAAGTGGAACAAAAGATACTCAAAAACTAGACATCATCCCAATCTCCAAATAAATTCAGGAACAACTGAGAAAGAAAGTTATTGAGATCAATCAGTCTGGAAAATGTTATAAAGCCATTTCTAAAGTTTTGGCAATCCAGCAAACCACAGTGAGAGCCATTAACCACCAATGGTGAAAATGTGGAACAGTGGTGAACCTTCCCAGGAGTGGCCGGCCGCCCAAAATTACCCCAAGAGCACAGCGACAACTCATCCAAGAGGTCACAAAAGACCCCCAACAACATCCAAAGAACTGCAGGTCTTATTTGCCTCAGTTAAGGTCAGCGTTCATGACTCCAACTTCAGAAAGAGACTGGGCAAAAATGGCCTACATGGCAGAGTGCCAAGACAAAAACCACCGCTGAGCAAAAAGAACATGAAGGCTTGTCTCAATTTTGCCAGAAAACATCTTCATGATCCCCAAGACATTTAAGGAAAATAATCATCTTTTTGGAAGGTGAGTGTCCCATTCATTCTTTACATTTTCCATTTGAACTTATTCATGTTTAACAACACCTAGTAACCACTCAATAAATACCTGTTACACCGGCTTAACATCCTAGCAACCCCTTTTTAACCCCTTAGCATCTACTTTGGATACCACTGCAACCATTAAGAAAATGCACAATAGTAGTTAAATCATTATAATGGTTCAGTTATTGTTTACTTTACTGTTCAGCAGTTTGCTAGTAATTGAGATCATAATCAGTCTGGGATGGTGTGTCTGTGTGTGTGTGTGTGTGTGTGTGTGTGTGTGTGATCTGTAAGGGTGTGAATGTGACACTGTGTGTGTGTGAGGAGTGTGTTGGTGTTAATGGTGGGCAGTGGTGTGTGTCCTCAGATGTTTTATTTTTCAAATATAAATATATATTTTTCCGCACAGTCAGAGGACAAACTCACATTCATTACCCTCAGTGCTGACAGAACGGAAAGAGGTGTGTGTGTGTGTGTGTGTGTGTGTGTGTGTGTGGAGAGGCTGCAGCTGGCTTTGGTTGCTTGCTGCTTTACACCATCACCCCCACCCACCTCTGAAATTTCACTAGAACCCTCACTCACACATTCTCCCTTGCTTTACCTCTCTCTCTCTCTCTATCTCTCTGCCTCTCTCTCTCCCTCTCCCTCTCTCTACTGGTCAGTGTGATTGGATGTGTTCCTTGTAGAAGATGAGGTGAGTGTGTGTGTGTGTGTGTGTGTGTGTGTGTAGGGAGGGTCTGCTTTGTATGGAACACACTCCCTCCTTTGGCCTGCAGCACTAGAGTAAACAGACTGCAAGAAACACTTAAGTTCAGAAAACCACATACAACAGATGAGACTAAAGAGTATTAGGCTATGTTCACATTACAGTCCACATTGCTCAATTCCGATTTTTTGCTCAGGTCGGCTTTGGTTATCTTGACGGTTCACGTTTACAAATGTAAGTGACCTGTATCTGTGTCTAATGTGAAAGAATCTGTCCCTAAAACATCTCACATGCGCACATTAATACGTGTATAAATGTTGCCTTCTTTACCAACAACAAATAAATCCTCACATTTGAGCAGTGGTGTGCAGTGAGGCCCTTCTAACCCGTGACAATAAATGCATGTAAATAATTAAATCATTTTTAATCAGAAAATATGTAAGATAAATTAACTAAAATAAAAAACAGCAACTAATTCAAAGTATTAGTCTGTGTTTTTTTTTGTTGCTACAGGACTCTTATCTGACTGACAGCGGTTTATAAAATGGCTTCTGCCCCTGCGTGACTGCGTGCCCCTTCTCCTGATTTTGAGAAGGGTGTAGTAATGAATCTATTAGCAAAGTCAAAGCAAGTCTAACCAATCAGATTCATGATTTTCACTCCGGGGGCGGGGCCACGGCTGTGTAACCCCTTCTCAGCGTTGTGTTGAAGGTGTTACGCCCTGCTTAGTCATAAATGGAGCTCATGCTGGATTAGTTCAATAGTTAGCGAACTATCATGGAATTGTGGCTGCAAATGAGACAGATATTGTTTCAAATTATATAAAAAACCTTTTTAAAGGCTGTCCTTCAATGTGCAACTAAATCACAATAATAGGCCGCCTGACTGAATGTGCTGCCCTAATGTACTGTAGACATACAAATGACTGATCTTTGTTGAAAGAAATTTAAGCATTTATTGTTGGGTCTATTGTATACTTTTGTAGTTTGTAGCTGTATTTGAGGGCTGTTGATTTGTATTACGTTAATATAACTAAGTCAAGACAGAGAATATGTAGTTATTGTAATATTTATGTGTTGGTCGGTCGGCCGGCGGTGGGGTGGGGGTGCATGGGGGGTGGTTGCAGAATGGGTACCCACTATATTCACTGCACGCCACTGCATTTGAGAGACGACTCGTAGCTTTATAAAGGGAAATAGATGAGTTATCAGATCATATGTGGAGCATCTTTTGCTGGAGTGGAGAATAAACAGCTGGTCTGAAGTAAATGATCAGGTCGAGGAGGTGAAAAAAGGACAGGCGGTTTGCTTTTGCTGTTTTTGCAGCTATAGCTGCACAACTGCACCAAGAGATGTGTGCAAATGAGAGAGAAGCATGTAGCGCATGCGTAAAAGCTAAAAAGAAAAAAAATGCATGGATTCTAATTTGACTCTTCACATTCATGTGGCATGTCTGTGGATCGGACACATATTCGATTTAGGATCACACATGAAAGTGACTCAAATCTCATTTGAAAAAAAAAAATCTAATTTGGCATGTCCACACAGCCATGAAAAACCAGATTTGATTCACTTCAGCCTGGTATTGTGAGCGTAGCCTTAGACCTGGTCAAATATTTATTGAGAAAAATGATCCAACATCATAAAAGTATGTTAAGCTTTGCTTTAAGTATCTGGTTGCCCCTTGTGCAGCAATAACTGCAGCTTAAGTATTTCTGGTTACTGACTGTTGATCAGTCCTGCACACCGGCTTGGAAAATTATTTAGCTAATTTCTTCATAAAAACAGCTTTATGTCTGTTATGTTGGTGGATTTCTTCACATGAACATGAATGTTTCATGTACTTCCACAACATTTGTACTGCATTAAGATCAGTATTTTGACATGGCTTTGTTTCAAAACATTAACTTTATTCTTCTTCAACCATTTTAAAAAATAGAATGTCTTGTGGCATGACCCACGTTCTCTCGAGATTCAGTTCACAATCAGTTGTCCTGATATTTTGCTTCAGAACTGCTGGAACAATTTATAATTCACTGTTCCAGATGCAGCAAAACAGGCCCGAACCATGATACTTCCACCACCACGTTTTACAGATGGGATAATGTTTCTATGGTGGAATCTCACTACTAATTTTCCAGTATCCTACTGACGTTTTCATATGATCTTTCTCAATCTGCAGAAAGGCAGCAGTGTTCTTTAGGAGATCAGCAGCTCTGCCAGGTTCACCATCGTTGCTCAGCCCTTGCTGCTGCTTGAGCGCTCAGTGCAGAGGCATCAAGTGAACCTGGAAAGCAGCCATGCTGTTTATGAATGAACGAGTGAATGAACACAACTGACTGTGAGCTGGAGGATGAATGAATGGGCTGCGGAAAGGAATGTGTGCGTGTGTGTGTGTATGTGTTTTATGCGGAATTTCCTCGGCTCTAGCCCCACCCACTCTGTTGCTTTGTTCACCTTCATCTCCTCCTCTCGTCTGATTGGTCGAAAGGAAAAGTGGCTGAGGATGCCGCAGTCTTTCGGGGTTACCCCCACTCTTTCACTCTCGCTCCCACACACACACACACACACACGCCCCCTCCTCTGCAATGCACTGCAGTTTGTGAATGAACCTCTAAAATACTGAATCAAAAGAAAAGAGAATGTGTGTGTGTGTGTGTGTTTGTGTTTGTGTGTTTGTGTGTGTGCAGAGGTTTTCTGTAATTGTGATGTAATTACATTAGTGTGCTTGGCTGTCAATTTAATTTGTGTTTTTGTAAGACTGATAACAGTTCAGGTGTGTGTGTGTGTGTGTGTGTGTGTGTGTGTGTGTGTGTGTGTGTGTTAATCCCCATTCATCCGCAGTCCTCCGCCCATTCTATACTCATATGTATGCAGGTGAAGCATACCCTCTCCACTTCATTATTCGTTCTCTCTCTCTCTCTTTGTTTTTCTTTTCTTTCTACCTCTCTCTCTCTTTCATGATTCTCTCTCTCCCTCTTCCCAGCTCTGTTTTATATCCCTTTTTCTTTTTACTTTTTCTCTTTCTCATTACCCTCTTAGTCTTTCTCTCTTTCTTTTTCTCATTATTCTCTCTCTCTCTTTCCCTCTCTCTCTCTCTTTGTTTTTCTTTTCTTTCTACCTCTCTCTCTCTCACTCTCTTTCATGATTCTCTCTCTCCCTCTTCCCAGCTCTGTTTTTATATCACTTTTCTTTTTACTTTTTCTCATTTTTCTCTCTTTCTTTTTCTCATTATTCCCTCTCTCTTTCTTTTTCTCATTATTGTCTCTTTCATTTCTGACTGTCTTTCAGTCTTTTGCTCTCTCCCCCTCCCTCATTGTTTTTAAATCACCTTTCTTTTCTGTTTTTCTTATTATTCTCTCTTTCTTTTTCTCAGTATTGTCTCTTTGTCTTTCTTTTTTTTTCTCATTATTCTCTCTCATTTCTGACTTTCTTTGTCTCTCATTCTTTCGCTCTTTCTCATCTTCTCATTATTCTCTTTATCTCTCTAACTTATTGTCTTTCTTATTTGATTATTGTGTCTCTCATTTTTCTTTCTCTCTTTTTTGGTGGTTTCTTTCTCTTTGTCTCATTCTTTTTCTTATTGTATTTCTCTCTTCTCCCCCCCCCCCTCTCTTTCTCTCTCATTCACTCATGGAGTATTAAAGTGTGTTACCGGGCAACTGGACTGGGATGATATATGGGCTCTCCATCTGTAACTGGAGCATCAGATGCAAGGAGAGAACCCCCTGCCTGTGTGTGTGTGTGTGTGTGTGTGTGTGTGTGTGTGTGTGTGTGATTGTGTGTGTGTGTCTGAAGCAGTGCAGTTCTGAGGCTGGTGGGCTGGTGGGCGGGGCTGAATGTGTTTACTGTTCTATAGAGGAGGAACTGGCTTTAAACATGCTGATTTTTCCAGACACGGTTTTAAACTGCTCTAATGCTGTTTTCCATTTGAACACGGATGTTGGAATGTCTGTGTTCCATGTAGGAAATTTCACATTACCCAATTGGAAAGTTGGGAAAGCCTTGCTTGTGCTTCCGTTCATTTTCCATTCTTTTTATGGACTGGTATAAATAGCCCCACAGCATGTTCTTATTACATTAATACATGAAATAATATACTGTTATGTTTTCACTCTTCAGAAAACAGTAACTGTTGAAATATGTTTTAGTTGTTTATATGTTTCTGAAGTCTACTGGTACTGTGTGTAAGTGGCAGTATGGCTATCAGTGCAACCCTAGTGTTAACATTATTTAACACCATATTAACTCCTTAACAGGCCAGGACTTTTGTCAATTGTCTTATACCACTAAATCTTGAGGATTTCTATTCAAGCATTACATAAAAAGCTTTCATGTTTAATAAGGAACATAACTGAAAGGAAAATTGGAATAGATCTGCTAATGTCAAAATATAATGAATAAAATTATGAAAGACTCTTTCCTGAACTTTTAATTTTAAAATCAATACTATCCTGAATACAAATCAAACCGTTAATGTCTTCTAAACCTTTAGTCTCGTTATGTTTGTCCAGTTTTTCATCTATTTTCAAACCTGCAGAATTTGGGTTGATTCCTGTTACTGATGTGGAATTATTAAGTGGAGTAGAGAGAAAACAGGCAGCTTCTCCCAGTGTTCTGTAGGACATTTCAAAGCCCTCAAATTTTCAGAATTAAAATAACCAATTTTACTGCAGAAAAAGGGGATTTTATTATCTACACCTGTAACCTGTATTCGGGACAAGGCTTGTTAAGTGGTTAATATTATTTAGCTTGCTCATAATTATTTAGCCACATCCATCCTGTTTCCTCTTCTTTTGTTCCTTCTTTCTCTCCTCATGTCCAATCCCTGCCTGACCGTTCCTTTTCTCTTTCTGCAGTGCGCTGCATCGGCCCTCTTCCAGACCAAGATTAAGCCTCGTCCTTGAACAAATCAACCTTTAAATCTCAATTACTGAACACTGCCTTTCTGAACCCGTTTTTTTTTAAAACAGTGAGCTTTAAAAAGCTTTTATCAGCCAAAGCTAATCCAGAGCTAATCCAGAACTAGCCGAGAGCATCAGTTCAGTTCAGCTTCAGTCCAAAATAAGATAACTAATTATACAAACACACTAGAGCTTCATAAAAAGGATTAATGAATATGGGTGTTATAGAAATCCCAGCTTTTAATACCAAATACCAGTACTACTTTACTGCCTAAATATCTCAATACAGATACTAAAGCGATACCTCTTCCTCACTCGCTCTTTCTCCCCCTCTCTTTTTTTTTGCACTGTACCCTGAGATATAATAATAAAGTAATCTACCAGAAGTAAAACAGACGTTAACCACACTACACTTTTATTACTGTCTCTATCCTGCAAATTCAGGGAACTACCAGCATTTAAAAAAAATAAAACATGATTATAATTCATTCAAGTAATTTTTAAGCCTCTCCTGGTGACAGTATGATAATGAGATTATTCCTGTAGGCTGTTAAATTAGCTAATACATTGTGTGAGAAGATTTATTGATTTTTGCATTTTTTTTTATTACAATTTAGAAAAAGGTATCGAAAAAAGTAGTGCTGGTTCATATGGTATACCGTGTGGCAGTTTTGAACCGAATGGGTTTTTCACATACAGCCATACCACTAAAGGCGCTGCGGAGCGCTGTGTGGAACAGCACCACCAAAGAAACACGCTGGGACAGCTCTTGCGCTAGCGCTAGCCAGTTAGCACAACAAGCTAACGCACTGGAAGTTCAGCAGTAACTATAGCCCTGTTTAAATATGTTAATACTGTAGTTTGAAGGATAATTTTAATACACACAGAACTGAATTTATTTGTTAACTGGAGAAAAGAGGGAATTTTCAATACTGTACTTCCTCTAATGGCTCAAACTATTTATTAAAATCTTTAGTTTTGTAAGGGAAGCCGTGTTAACGTTGTTAGCGTATCCATTTTTAAGGTCTATTGTTTACATTCTTTAGCTGTTTTTCCGCTAATAAAGTCTGATTTCTTCATATTGTGTAATTTTGTGGGACAAAATAAACCCAATAGTAATCAAAGCTTTAATTTAATGGCTTAGTGTTTTATACTATATGTACTCCAAACTGTACAGTAAATAACAAACCTATATTAAAGCCCAGTTGTGCAAAAATAAATAAATCAATAATAATAAAAATACTGTCAGAACCTGGAAAAATATTGTGATATGCATTTTTGCTCATACCTCCCAGCACTCGAAAAAAGTATTGTTTGGATATTGATAGCGAATTCAAATCATCATATCATTATCAAAAACTTTAAAACGATACCCAGCCCTACGCACGATGAAGCTAAAATTTGGCCCAATCATAAAATTCAGTCGCATCTGAACTGATAGGGCTTAAAATCAGACTAAAATTACACAGCTCTATGCCTGGCTTTAGTCTTCCACCCGTCCTGTAATACTTAAGTGCATGAGCAAAAAAACAAACACAATGAACACATGACGTCTATAAATTTCTTCTAAAGGCTGCTGCTGCTGCTGCAATGGGTAAAAAACACATTACTCCAGCACAAGGAAGACCATATGCTTTAAACAAGGTCACCTTTCTGTCCTAGCAAAAGCTGTAGTGTGAGTCAACGAATATTAATGAATGAAGAGATTAGTCATTAGACAGAGAGTGTGGCCTGCTGGCTACTGCTATATGTATGTGTATATATCATAGACTGTATATAGCTGGACAGAGCATCGTCTCTCAAAAGTGAAGCCACCACAGGTCGGGCGCCCCCTGCTGTTCGGCTGCAGAAAGCTGTGTAACTCCACCCATCCCCATAGGTTTCAATGGCAAAACAGACAACTTTTAATCACGTTTCTACGTTCTAATATACTGTAATTCTACCTCCATTATTTAAATGCAGCAGCTAGTGTAACCTCTGCTTATATTGTCAAATTTTTATATTCTCACAGAATTCGGTTTTTAAAACTTTATTCAGCTCTATTCAAAAAAGGTGTGGTTATGGTAAAAGGGCTGGTTATGGGCGGGACCAATAACAGACCGTCAGCTCCGCTCCTCTTCGCTCTGCAGTCTGTGACCGCGAGGCAGCCCTCAGGGGCGGAGTTATTTAAATGAGTAGGAGCTCTCCACAGCCTTTCTCCCTCCTCTGGTCTCTACTGCGCAGACTCTGGTCTCTGAATCGCCAAAATGGCGGAAGATTTTGGCTTCATTTTCATTGAATGAATGGGAACGGCGACACGGCGTCCATCTTTATATACAGTCTGTATATAAAGCAGTGTGTAAGACTGGTGGAGGAGAACATGGCAAAATACATGAAAACTGTCATTAAAAACAGGGTTATTCTGCCAAATGTTGATTTCTGAACTCTCATAACTTTATGAATATGAACTTGTTTTCTTTGCACTATGTGAGGTCAGAAAGCTCTGCATCTTTTTTGTTATTTCAGCCATTTCTTATTGTTTTGCAAATAAATGCTCTAAATTATTTTTTTAGAGATAGATAGAGAGAGAGAGAGAGAGAGAGAGAGAGAGAGAGAAAACATTGGAAATGAGTTATGACTTAGTAGTCTCTTTTTGTGTATGAGACCATAAGGGAGATCTGTGTGGTGTTAGGACTATCAGTGCTCACAAATGGTGTGAGAATGAAAAATATTAAATATGGAGTGTTAGGACTGCCCGTACTACTAGAACAGTGTGTGTAAGTGACAAAGTGTCCAAATGTGTAAGTGTGAGAGTGATTGCAGGATTACCCATGCTGCTTACCACTGTAAATGAAGAAAAATTAAAAATTAATTAATTAATGTAATGATAATACTAGTGCATCTTATACAATTAGCATTGAAAAGTTACTTTAATACAGTAATTCAGTTCAAAACTCATATATTAAATAGATGTATTACACTAAGAGTGATCTATTTTATTTATTAATTATTTGTATTGTTGATGATTATGGCTCACAGCCAGTGTTTTAGAAAATTTTAATATTATATAAGACCAAATAGTACTTTTGGCAGTGTGGGCAGTGTGCTGCTGGAAAATCAAATCTGTATCTCTATAAAAGTTTTCAGCAGAGGGAAGCATGTAGTGCTGTAAGATTTTGTGGGGAAACACAGTGAACCAACACCAGCAGATGACATGAAAAAGCATGTAACAAATTTACAAATTTACCAGTGATAAATTAACACTATAAATGTTAAATTAACACTGAGTTTTTTTTAAATGTAACATCCAAGTGTTAACACTGAAAGTGTTGATTTACTGTAACACTTGCAAATTTACTTTGTATATCGCTGAGTTGTTGTCCCTCGCTGGTTTGAATCCCAGTCTTGCAGCTTGCTATCAGCTGCCAGAGCCCAGAGAGAGCACAGTTGGCCTTGCTCTGGGTGTGTAGATGGGCTCTTTTCCCTAATCTTTTCTAGGGTGATGTCGCTCAGCACAAGGCATCTGTGAGCTGATTTATCGGAACTGAGTTGCTGCGCTTTACTCTGAGCTTTAGCGCTGTGATGCTACTCGACAATGCTGCATCAGCAGCAGTTTGAAAAGAGGCGGTGGAGTCTGACTTCACATGTATCAGAAAAGGCATGTGTTAGTCTTCACCCTCCTGGTGTGTTGGGGCATCACTAGTAATAGGGGGAGTCCTAATGAGTGGGTTGCATAACTGGCTGTGTAAATGGGGGAGAAAATGAAAAAAAAAAGAAATATTATTAGTATTTTAAGTACTTTAAATAAATAAAATATTTAGCAGTCATTTTTGGTGGATGAGTGGAAAAATACAGTTTATTATGGTGCAAAATACTGTATATACCACACTTTATTACTGTATAGTCCTGATAAATACGTAGTCTAGATCTGTACTGTTTATGCTGTGTGAACATCAGTATCCAGTATAAACTGGTTTATAGTTGGCTTACTAACACATACTGGAATACGTCAGCTGCCACCACCTTCTGTTATTTTTAACTTCTACAACTGTGTCTCTCTAGCATCAGCTAATTGCTTTCACTCTCTCTGTGTATTTAAAAGTGTGTGTGTGTGTTCGTGTCTGCAAGTACGTCAGAGATTGACTGTGTTTAATGTGTATGTCACTGATTCAGAAGTGCTAGCCAAGGTAAAAGGGATTCCCTGTTCTGTGCAGCAGTCTTGCTGAGGTCAGACTCGCGCGTCAGTGATGCGGCGGCATGACGCAAAACCCACTTCCTTCAAGCAACAGCCCCCCATTACACTCACACTTTGCCTGGACCCTGCAGGACTGTGAAAGCTGGGAGTGTGATCTTCGTCTGTGGACATTAAGCCACCCAATAAAGCCAAATACACTCACTGACAAAAAATAAAACACACACACACCAAGAAGATGTTGAAATAGAATGAAACTTTGTGTGTGTGTGAATGTAATGGTGATGTACAGCTTTGGAAAAACATAAGGGACCACTTTTAAATAATCAGTTTCTCAGATTTTACTATTTATAGGTATATATTTGAGTAAAATATAGTATAAAAAACATTTCCCCCAAATTCCCCCCCAAAAAATTTTAATTTAAAGCATTAATTTGCAGAAAATGAGAAATAGTTAAAATAATGAAAATGGTACAGTGTCTTCAAACCTTAAATAATGCAAAGAAACAAATTCATATTCATGAAGTTTTAAGAGTTCAGAAATCAATATTTGCCGGAATTACCCTGATTTTTAATCACAGTTTTCTCCACAAGTCCGGTGGATTTTGCGTTTTACAGAGACTCCAAGTCTAGGTCAGTAGCTGAACTGCACCTAGCAGGGCATTACACATGTAGTAAAGTAACATATGACATTGCAAAGACTGTTATTAGAGTAAAAACATCTTTATTTAAAAAAAGAATGTTGTTTATCTCGCTGCCTCCTGAGCCTAAATCCTATCGTTTCTCCCTGCTCACTCCTCCACTGGACTAAAGCACCATTACTCTGCATCACCGGAGCATTTTTTTCACAAAAAACAGCTCACATGGCATTCATGGCCATTTGCAGTGTTAGTACAGGTGTTCTGTTATGAATGTGGTGCGCTAAAAGCAAGAGCAAGATAGCGAGAGAAAAACAGCATTAAAATGTTATTGCTTCTAATGTTGTCTCATATGGAATAGATAAGGGCAAGCAGTTGTGCTTGGGTGATGATGGAACGAACATGACTAGATATACACTAGTTATGTTCCAAGAAAAAAAAAAAAAACAGACCACAGATTGTTGCAAAACACGACATGCAGTTTTATCTCGAATAGCAGGTATTTAAATGATTACCTGTGGTCTGAATAGAGACTACAAAAGAGGCATAAAAGTGCCCCCTTCCACGTTCCTAAGAAAGCTCTCAGCGGCTACTTTTGGGTAGTGTACCTCTTAGTGAGAGACCGTTGGTGACTCACTCAATCAAACAATTTTTTTTTAGTTTACAGTCTTTGAGAGGGAAGAATCGTTAACTGGTAACGAGTCTTTCACATCTCTCTGGAGGAATTTTGTTCCACTCTTCTTTACAGAATTGTTTTAATTCAGACACATTGAAGGGTTTTGCAGCCATTCTAATGTGTACTTGCTTGTGTGTTTTGGATCATTGTCCTGCTGCAGAACCCAAGTACACCTGAGCTTGAGGTCATGAACAGATGACCAGACATTCTTCAACAGGATTGTCTGGTAAACAGCAGAATTCCTGGTTCCATCTGTTACAGCAAGTTGTTCAGACCCTGAAGCAGCAAAGCAGCCCCAGACCATCACACTACCACCACCATGTTTTACATTCAGCACGAGGTCCTTTTCTGAAATTGTGTGTTAGATGTAACAGGAGAGAAACCTTTCAAAAAGTTCCACTTTCGTCTCGTCAGTCAAAAGAATATTTTTCCAAAGTCTTGGGTATCAAGATGTTTTTTGGTAAATGTGAGACGGGCCGTTGTGCTCATTTTGATCTCTTTCTTATTATGGAATCATTAACACTGACCTTAACTGAGGCAAGTGAGACCTATAGTTCATTAAATGTTTTTTGACTTTCTAGATGAGTTGTCCATGCCCTTTTTTGGGGGCACTCCTGGCACTCCTATCTGATATGATTTGAGAATAATAGCTCTCACTGCTCTGCTGGAGTCCAAAAGCCTTAGAAATGACTTTGTAACCATTTCCAGACTAATAGATGATCTCTTTTAGCTTCTTCATGTTGTCAGGCAGGTTCTATTTAAGTAATTTTTTGATTCTACAGGTTTTCACAGTTAGTTTGTGAGGGGAGGTTGATTTGGATAGTTTTTTTTTTCTCTTAATAAATGAACTCATCACTAAATTGCCTTTTCTGTTTATCGTGGTTATTTTGTATAATATTAAAGTTGGTTTGTAATCTAAAAATGCAAATAAGACCAAAAAATAAAAAAAGAAAGAACTCTTCAAGGGGCCGAGTACTTTTTATTGGCATAGAATTCTGTGCTTTTTCTCCATCTCCCACTTATCCATCTGTTTTCCTTTTTTTTGCCTCAGTGTCCTTAAGCGGCTCTTGTAGAGCATTTGTGCATTTATATATTTTTTTAATGCTCGTCTACAATTGGATTTGGCTGAGGATGAGGCACAGATGAGAGCTCAGATGAGCGAGAGCAGGACACTGCCTCAACGCTGTTACATAATCCTGCTCCGTATACATCTAGCTCTATGTGACCCGCACTTAAACATCCTATAATGCATGCATCACAGAACTGATGTTCTCTCTATATCCCTCTCTCTCTCTTTTCCTCTCTCTCTCGCTTTTAGTGCAATTATGTAACGGCTCCTATGTGGCAGCTTTTCGAAACAATGCGGCCAATCAGTGCAGCGCCGGCCCCGTCTTCTTCAAACACATGGCTGCATAAATGTACAGTAAAATACAATCCCACAGTCCTCCAGAGCTCCTAATCCAGTCGCTGACCCTGTTAAAGGCCCAGAGCTATGGATTGGTCGGTAGAGTTTTCTACAGGGCTGGATACCTTCCAGATTATCCCCTGGCTTAGAGGTTCTCGGACCAGTCCTGAGGGACCACCGCATGGTCCGTCTTTTTGCTTCATTCCTATGTGCTGTGATTTAGGTTTAAGATAAAATCTGGGTCATCAAAGCTTTAATCTCATGCTATTGTTGCTTTTACTAAGGTTTCTCTTATAGAAATTGCTTAACTCTCTCAATTATTGTCAGTGTGTAGTCGTTCCCTCTGAGACTACCTTCTCTTAAAGCTGATGTCTGTAAATTTTGGGATTTAGGGGATTGAGTGCCCTCTCTGGTGAGAATGGGTAATTGCACTGAGCATGCGGAAGAATCATTTTAAACTGGGCGGGTGTGTTGCGGTCTCCTTTCAGTGCGGATGAATCCGATTCCAGGTTATGTTCAGTTAGAGAGAGTGAGTTCTAGCGCATTCAGTCAAGAACTACACATCTTCGTTTCTTTGTTTTCACTATGAGTGAATGAGCTACTGAGGTCTGAGTTTCCCCCTTCTTAAGTCTCCATTGCTTCACCAGCTGCTCGTGCTCAGTAAAACTGAGCCGGATCCTCTTTTAGAGGCTGTACGTGTGATGTAAGCACGTAAAGACGCGTGACGTGGAAAGGAGTACTCCAGCGAAAAGCGACCCAACACCCCAGTTTTTAGAATTAATTTATAAGGATTAGCAGGGATGGTTGTTCCAGCACACTGATACCATTAAACATAATATTTTATCCATATTCTTCTCCACTGAGAAATGCTTCTGCTTTCAGTTTAGAAACAAAATAAAACGGACTGTCATTTCCTCTGAGGGCTACCTTCTCTTAAAGCTGATGTCCGTAAGTTTTGGGATTTGGGGGATTTAGGGCCCTCTCTGGTAAAATATGTGTTTACCTACATAGATATTAATTTACACAGATCTCTCCTGAAAACTGTTTATTTGCATGAGTAAAGCTCTTCCATTTGTTTACAGTAAGCCTAGATTCCTAAATTTCTCCAGCACTAGGCTGGAGCATTAGTATTAGCAGTAGTGGCTAACTGCTCCAGCAGTGCTAGCCAGGGTTAGCAGCAGGCTACAGGCCGATAATACTCCCATCTAAATGGGAAACAGCGGTTAGCAGCTAATGCTAGTACTGCTCTAGTTGTGGTGCTGGAGAACCTAGTCAACGCCTGGTTAAAATGCTGTAGCTTGATTTTAAACAGGACGCTCATGCTCAAAAACCCTGATTTCAGTTTAACCAAGTTTTTAGTTTTAGGGACAAATACCTTTTTCACACAGGGATAGATTGTTTTGCATAGGATTTTTTGTTGTATAAATATATATCTGGAATATATCAGTGAAAGCAATGTTATAAGTGTAATTATTTGAATGGGTAAATAGTAATTATAACCGGTGGAACAGTGATGATGATGATATATGACTGTAGATGCTTCTGCTGTATATAGAGTCTTGGAGGATGTCCCGGATGGACAGGAAAGACTGCCTGCCGGGCACAAACATATGGGAAGCAGTTTTTTGCCAGAGAATTGTTTGGCAGATAATTGAGCAGTATTTACAGCTGATGCATTAATGAGCTCATAAAGCAGATGAGCAGAGCAGCTCATCAGCTTTATGTGGAGGAGCTTAAATGCTGTTAATCTCTATTATCAGCACTGGCTTTGCTACAGGCCAGTACAAACACATTAGACTGTACGAACAGTGCTACTAAAGGGTTATATAGAGTGCACTGCAAATTTTACTGACACTTTTTGCCATGACAAATTCTAATATTTAATTACTAGCAATATACAGAACTAGTAATAATATTTAAGTAATCAGTGGTAGTACAATTAGTGGTATATTTAATAGAGAATCAGCATTATATCACCCCCTCGAACAAAACAACAACAACTTTGGGACAGTGTGTAAAGTGCAAATACAGAAAACACATTACCGTATTTTTCACACTATAAGGCACACCGGATTATAAGGCGCACTATTTATTAACATCTCTTTTCATACATAAGGTGCACTAGATTATAAGGCCCATTTTATGCAGCAGAGATTTTGCCAGGTGTGGTAAAGTAAAAAAAAAAATCTTTTAAAGTTAAAAGAGTGCGGGATGTTAATTTACACAGATTTTTCTCCTGGAAACTGTTTATTTGTGTTAGTAAAACTGTACATTAAGCTTAGATTTGCAGATTTCCACAATATTAACATTAGGTTACTGGCCAATGCCGCCCAATAGCGCTAGACTGAGGAACCCTAAGGTTTCTGGGAAGCTAGGGCGATATTAGCTAGCGGTTTGTCCCGCGTAGCTTGCTTTAACACAGTCTGATAATACTCACCTCTGAGCGTCCAAAGAGCTAGTGCTTAGCATGGTTAGCGTCTAATGTTAATGCTGCTCCAGCAGTGCTAGCTGTGTATGATTTAATTCTTTAAAAAAAAATCATGTTTGTTAAGATATGGTTGGGTTTCTGGAGGGATGAATCTCAACCCAGTACAGTCTTGTGCAAATAACATCATAGAAACATCGTAATTCAAGAAACACAATGAAGAATTTATTTCACCGCCTCAAACAACATATATCATATTGTATATTGCCATTTCTCTTAAGCATATTGACATGTCATTGTCATCATCATCTTCGTCACTGTAATCATCTTTCTCTTTTGCTCTCTTGCTCTCTATGAACAGTTCTGTCTCTGTGTGTCTGTGTTCTAGTCGTCAGGTACTTTTGGTTCATTTGGACAGCTTGTGCTTTCTGGCCTTTTCAACAGGACACACACACACACACTAACAGAAAGCAAACATCTAAACACTCTCAGCACACTAATTTTCTCTCTCACTCCTTTTTGCTCCACCCAACCCACCAAGATATGCTTTGGCTTATCTCTCTCCCTCTATCTCTCTGTGTCTCTATCTCTGTTTCACTATCTCTTTGTGTCTCTCTCTATATCTCTAACTCTGTATCTTTATCTCTCTGTATTTCTGTATCTCTATCTGTCTCTCTCTTTCTTTCTCTCTCTGTACCCCTATCTGTCTCTCTCTCTCTCTCTGTATTTCTCTCTCTGTATCTCTATCTCACTCTCTATCTCTCTCTGTATCCCTATCTGTCTCTCTCTCTCTCTGTATTTCTCTCTCTGTATCTCTCAGTTTCTCTCTGTCTTACTCTCTCTGTATCTCTCTTACTCTCTATATCTCTCTGTATCCCTATCTGTCTCTCTTTCTCTCTCTGTATTTCTCTCTCTGTATCTCTATCTCACTCTCTATCTCTCTCTGTATCCCTATCTGTCTCTCTTTCTCTCTCTGTATTTCTCTCTCTGTATCTCTCTCTCACTCTCTATCTCTCTCTGTATCCCTATCTGTCTCTCTCTCTCTCTCTCTGTATTTCTCTCTCTGTATCTCTATCTCACTCTCTATCTCTCTCTGTATCCCTATCTGTCTCTCTCTCTCTGTATTTCTCTCTCTGTATCTCTCTGTTTCTCTCTGTCTTACTCTCTCTGTATCTCTCTTACTCTCTATATCTCTCTGTATCCCTATCTGTCTCTCTTTCTCTCTCTGTATTTCTCTCTCTGTATCTCTCTCTCACTCTCTGTATCCCTGTCTGTCTCTCTTTCTCTCTGTATTTCTCTCTCTGTATCTCTGTTTCTCTCTCTCACTCTCTATATCTCTGTCTCACTCTCTGTCTCACTCTCTGTATCTCTCTCTCTCTGTATCTCTGTTTCTCTCCCATCGCTCACCCTCGTTATGTTACTCTCTGTATCTCTCTGTATGTCTCACTGTTTCTCTGGTCTCTCCTGCTCTCTGTATCTCTCGCTCTTTCTGCATCTCTCTCTCTTTGTATCTGTCTGTTTCTCCGTCTCTCTCTCTGTATTTCTCTAAATCTGATTCTCTATCTCTGTATTTTTATATCTCACCCTCTCTGTCTTTCTTTGTCTCTTTGTATATCTCTGTATCTTTCTTTCTTTATCTCGCTGTGTTTCCCTCTTTGTCTCTCTCTGTTACTGGTAATTTGATGGAAATGGAAATGGTGTGGTAATAAAATACATCAGCTGCACTTTTACTGTTTAATTATTACACTTACTGGATAAACCCACTCTGCTTCCATTCTTTTAGGCAGAGCTGGAAACTCAATGAAGGCGGTCTGAGATGCTTGGTCTGGGGGAAAGGGGCGGGTCTGCTGACTGAGTAAACAATATGGTGGACAGTTTTTGGCTTTGTTTCTGTGGAATGGAAGGGAATTGATCCATGGTGTCCATGCTTAAATACACTCATTGGTTTCAATGGTAAAAAAGCCAATGTGAGAGCAGAGAGAAAGAGAGAGAGCACTGCAGAGACAGACATGTGTTACCATAGTGATGAGGAATAGTAGGAGTCTCTTCAGATAATCTGTATCTGATAGCTAGTTTTCATTTACACACACACACACACACACACACACACAAGCACACTCTCTCTCTCTCTCTCTCTCTCTCTCTCTCTCTCTCTCTCTCTCTCTCTCTGCCATTATTAGCATGTTGTCTCCTGTCTGTCTTATCTGTAAGGTAGCAGATGGCCAGTGAGTGTGTGTGTGTGTGTGTGTGTGTGTGTGTGCGTGCGCGAGTGTGTGTGTATATGTGTGTGTTGATTCTCAAATCCTTCTCAAACAGTGAGTGACAACCACACAAACACACACTCACACACACACTCACATGTTCTCTGCAGGTGTGTGTGTATCCCATGCCAAAAGTCATGGGACGGCACTATGTAACCTGGTCATGAAGTTCTACCTTAATGGACACCCATAAGTTAGCTATAAGTTGTGAGGTGGTATCTTATTTTGTGGGAAAAACGTAACATTTCCCGATCCACATTGTCACATGGGTCTCGGGAATGCATTATAGAAGGCATTACCACCCCCAGTGGACAGCGCAGTGGAATGGGTGGTAATAATCATCACAGGCAGTGACCTCATTTGTATGTTCCACAGGACAGAGCACCACTCTTTAGCATCCATGGGACATGCCAAAAGTCATGGGACATGTTATAAAAATGCACAAACTTATGCTGAGCCTCACAAAATGTGTGTGTAAGTAAGTAACAGCTGGTCTCCAAAATACTGATTACACACTGCTTGGATGATGTAATGGTTTTTGGGAAGCATCTGCCTACCCAAGTCCTCGTCTTTATCGCTCTTCCTCCTCTTCCTCATCCCTCTCTCTGCTAGAATTCTCAGAATACGCCCCCCCCCCCCCCCCCCGACTCCAACACTCCACCCCCCATTGCTGCTAGAGGCTTAATCTTTCCCTGTAATGCCTCAGTGCTCCATGTCTTAGCAAGCATAACATGGACACACACACACACACAGTTCTCCTACTAAATGTCAACAAGGACAAAGTTAACTATGAGTGAAAGCCAGCAGTCCAGAGAGGGTTTGGAGTAAAACGCTGGAAAAATGTGTTCAGGATATGAGGAACATGGTGATCCTCACACACATCAATCTTCCAGTCATTTCAGAACATCCATCCAGCTTAGGAAATCCTCAAGCGGTGTCAGAATTTTCCAGAATCTGCAGCAATAACAAGCCTTAACAAGGTGATAAAGCCAAATTTTAAACTTTAATAAAGGGGCAAGCAACTCATTTCTATGTAAAAATGCAGTGGATTAAAGATTGTTAATTGTTAATAGGTAAAAATAGTGATATCTTTGCATGGGCAATTGGGCAACTCTATGCCCCTATCACTACTATTGTAAGCCTGTTGGGAGCATCAGCTAAAAGCGCTGTATTTCAGAATGCTGGGGGTGAACGGAGGTGGGATATTTAACAAATCTTTGTACTTGTAATGTTTTACTACTACACCCCAAGTTCATTTCACACTGGACTTCTCCTTTAATAGCAAAGGTACTGTTAGGCAAATGATAAAAGCTGAGATAGTTTCTTACATTACACTTAGAAACACGCTTCTGAGAGGGGGTGCTTTTCATGGTGGGGGTGCACATTACTGCGCGCTTTCAGAATAAAAGTTTTTATAGGGGCAAATCAACCGATTTCTGATATTGGCATCCCTCTTGAGCCGTTGATGTTCAGCAGGTGGTGGACACCTGGTGCTCACCTTTTTGGTTTAATCCACGTTTAGAGATTATTAGAGGTTATTGGTTCTGCACCAGTCCATCAGCCACTGCGCCTCCTCTCTGTATGCTGACTTTTCGTCCTTGCTGATGAGCCCAACTACAGTTGTGTCATCAGCGAACTTGATGATGTGGATTGAGCTGTACTTCGCAGTACAGTCGTGAGTCAGCAGAGTGAACAGCAGCGGCCTGAGCACACAGCCCTGGGGGGCGCCGGTGCTCAGTATGATGGTGCTGGAGGGGTTGTTTCCAGTCCTGACTGATTGTGGTCTCTCAGTCAGGAAATCCAACCTTTAATACCCACTCCATACCCACAACTCCACTCCGACTGATCAGAAACAGCCCTCAGGAGGCAGGTGTGTAACTGTGCAGAAGAGTTCATACTCTTCAATGTGCAGGGAACAGTTTGTCATATATAGAGAACACATGGGCCCCAGTTCTCTCTCTGCTCCTGTGGTGCCCTGTGGACCCACTCTCTTTGTGATTCTCTCTGTCTCTCTCTCTCTCACTCTTTCTCTTATTCTCTCTCTCTCTCGCTCTCTCTCTCTCTCTTAGATGGACAGATTGTGGTGACTAAGCTCTTTAATCGCTCCTTCTTGCTCTCATTCTTTCCTGGCGTGAGAAGACTGCTAATATTCCCTCCAGCGTTGTCTTTGTGTGTGTGTGTGTGTGTGTGTGTGTGTGTGTGTGTGTGTGTGTGTGCCCATCAATATGAGTATGTACCTACATGTTGTTGTGTGTTACCCTGAATGTCTGGGCTGTGCTGTGATGCTCAACTGTGTGTGTGTGTGTGTGGCACATTTTGTAGCTTTCTGTGTTTGGAAGGTGATAGAATCTCACAGAGTCTCATCAGAAATTCACGTGGAGTCAGCTCTGCACCAAAGGCTTCTCCACACACACACACACACACACACACACATACACATTCTACCTCTCTGCAAAAGTGTGTGTTTGTTGCGGTTGACAGTTACAGCATTGACACTTTTGTACTGTATGTGTGCTAGTGCATCTCAAAATATGTATTTTAGTCATTCAGTTAAAAATGTGAAACTCATATATTATATAGATGTATATAATACACCATTGTTTTTCTTGTGCAATTTTCAATAAGTTTGATGTGTCACATGACCCTCTTCCCATTGAAAAAACTAAAGTAAGATCCAAAATAGCCGACTTCAAAATGGCCGCCATGGTCACAACCCATCTTGAAAAGTTTTCCCCCTCCCATATACTATTGTGCCAGAAACAGGAAGTTCATATCACCAACCTATCCCATTTTATTTAGGTGTATCAATATAAATGGCCCACCCTGTATATTGCGATATTGATATATTGTCCCCCCTAATATTGCTATTGGCCTAGTTCAGTTCAGTATCGGTTCAGCTCTTACTGCTGTCATTGGCAGGGCAGAATCTCGGGCACAGACTGCAGCCTGGCGGGAGGGTAATTGGAAATGTCCCCTTGGCTGCTGAACCACACACACTTACAATCACACACACGCTACCTTTGTTTTTACCTGATTTTGGCCTCCTTTTGATGTTTTGACTTTCTCTCATACCTTCTTTTACCTCTATTTTTCTATACCTTCAGTTTCTCTTAACGTGGAGCATCTGGTTAAAGTGAATTGCCATAATTTTCGCACTAATAGGCAAACCGGATTATAAGGCACACTACCCATGAACATCTATTTTCTGGTTTATTTTTTTAAACATAAGATGCTCCAGATTATAAGGTGCATTTTATGCAACACTAGTAACTAGTAGTAGGAAAAGGGGTGTCGCCATGTTTTCGTTCTAAATTCGGCAGGTCTTAAGAGATGTACAGCTAAGCTACGTTAAGTAAACAAAACTTCTTAAAAAAGACATTTTCAGATGAGTCAGACAAGTCAAGCGAGCACTGGATGTTAATCTACACAGATTTCTCTCCTGGAAACTGTTTATTTGGGTGAGTAAAGCTCTTCCATTTATTTACAGTAAGCTAAGATTTCCAGATTTCCACTAAAGCTGGAGCATTAGCATTAGCGGCTAACTGCTAGCGGCTGACAGAGCTACACTGAGGAGCTCTCAGTGTTCCAGTAAGGCAGGGCAATATTAGCTAGCGGTTCGTCCCAGGTAGCTTGGTTTAACATGGTAAACGTGCAGGCTACAGTCTGATATAATCACCTCTGAACAGCAAAAGAGCTAGCGCTTAGAGCCATTAGCGGCTAATGCTATTACTGTTGGAGAACTAAACTGAAACTCCTGTATAACACTGTACTTCAGAGTAGCTTTACTGCTTCTTACAACCTGACTGGTAAAATTCATACATAAAGTGCACTGGATTATAAGGCTTACTGATGATTTTTGGGAAAATTTAAGGATTTTAAGTGCGCCTTATTGTGCCAAAAATACGGTATGCATTATTTCTATATTTAGTAAAGCAGTGACCACATGAGACCAATAACTAGGAGCTGTGTGTGTGTGTGTGAAGGTGTGTGTGTGTGTGTGTTGCCAGTTTCTCATTAGGACCATGCATTACTGACACTTGAAGACAGCATGTAGCAATCATTACACACCTGGGACTGCTGTGTGTGTGTGTGTGTGTGTGTGTGTGACTGGAGCAGCAGTCTGTTACTGAGCCACTCATGCATTATATTCCAGTGTTTATGAAGCTGCTGATAATTACCTGAGATTATAACTTCACTTCCCTGCTGCTCCAGCCTCAAGGTGGGTCAGCAGAGTGGAAAGGAGTGAGCGGCTGATTAGAGAAACAAACATCCTGTTATGCCTGGTTTACACTAGGGGTGTAAGATTATTGCGATATTACGTTTTGCTAAACTGTATCGATTCTCAAAAACGCAGTATCAATTTTTTAGTAAGTTGTGTTTAAACTCTGTGCCACTATTTAGGGCAGACAGTGGATAATTTTATGTTGTTTAAACACCCGGCCACAAGGTGGCAGTGCTTTGACCTCATTGTCTCCACTGCACTGTAAGAAAGTACTGCGCTGCATTAGCATTAGCATTAGCATACCGCTAGCAATAGGTGAATCCAAACGTGTTAGGCCAACTCCTGTGGTGTATAGAGCCGGAGAGCTGAAATGTGGGCTCATTTTGGCTTCCACAATAAAGAAGGCACAACTAAGATGGATAAGAGCCATGCCGTCTACAAAATTTACAACGCCAATATATATTATTCGGTGAGCACTACAAATTTGAGAACAAGGAAAACCCATGCAGACACAGGGAGAACATGGAAACTCCACCCAGATAGGGACTTGAACCCAAGCCCCCAGTGCTGTGAGGTGTTTGTGTTAACCACTAAGCCACTATGCCGCTGTGTCGCCTTTACAAGGAGATAAAGACAAGCGTGACAGTGTCTCTCAGATTAACTGACAGGGTTGCTTTGTGTTGGCATAATCTGAACAAATAAATGCTTTAATCAGTGAATAAGTAAAGTGCCAAAAGGATTCCTAACAAAAAAAGAAATGTAAATAAAATATTTTTTTTGTGAAGCATTTTCTCTTAATAACCACTTGAGACTGGTAAATGAAAACTGGCATGCATACTAGAATGTGAACCACCTTTTAAAGCAGGTCTGTTTACAATATTTTTTATGTTCTTAATTTGTTAACATATATGATCCTGCAGGCACGTTCATATATCTAATGTAAGCAACTGTTCATTTATGTTAAACTGTTGAAAAAAGGGTCATAATGTTACAGGATCTGTTATTAAAACTAATTGAGCTTACACTGTTCTGATTGTTTTAGCCTAACTTTCTGTAGAACAGGTAGGTATAAGTATAAGAAGTATAGGGTAGTACAGGGAATATAAAGTATATGGAGGTATTGGGTTGTATAAGAGGCATAGAATAGTACAGGGAGTATAGGACAGTATAGGAAGTATAGGGTTGTAAAGGGTAGTATGAGAAGTGTAGGGTTGTAAAGGGTAGTATAAGAAGTATATGGTTGTATAGGGTAGTACAGGGAATATAGGGTAGTATAAGGACAGATAGGGTAGTATGTGGTAGTATAGGTAAGTATTTGTAGTATAAGAAGTATGTATAGGGTTGTATAGGGTAGTTCAGGGAATATAGGTAAGTATAGGGTAGTATAAGAACCATAGTGTTGTATAGGGTAGTTCAGGGAATATAGGGTAGTATAGAGAAATATTGGGTTGTGTAAGAGGTATAGAATAATACAGGAAGTATAGGGTAGTATACGAAGTATAGGGTTATATAAGAAGTATTGGGTTGTATAGGGTAGTACAGGGAATATAGGGTAGTATAGGGAAGTATTGGGTTGTATAAGAGGTAAAGAATATTACAGGAAGTATAGGGTTATATAAGAAGTATTGGGTGGTATAGGGTAGTACAGGGAATATAGGGTAGTATAGGGAAGTATTGGATTGTATAAGAGGTAAAGAATAATACAGGAAGTATAGGGTTTTATAAGCAGTATTGGGTTGTAAAGGGTAGTACAGGGAATATAGGGTAGTATAGGGAAGTATTGGATTGTATTAGAGGTAAAGAATAATACAGGAAATATAGGGTAGTATAAGAAGTATTGGGTTGTTTAGGGTAGTATAAGATGTATAGAGATATAGTGTTGTATAGGGTAGTATAGGGTTGTGTACGAGGTATAGAATTGTACAGAGAGTATAGGGTAATAAAGGGTAGTAGGTACGTATAGGGTAGTATAGGAGGTATATATGGTAGTATAGGGAATATAGGGATGTATAGGGTACTATAGGGAAGTATTGGGTTGAATAGGGTAGTATAGAAGGTGTGGAATAGTATAGGTAAGTATAGGGTAGTAAAGGAGGTATATTGTTATTTGAGGTAGTATAAGGAATATAGGGAAGTACAGGGTAGTATAGAAGGTGTGGAATAGTATAGGTACATATAGGGTAGTATAGGAGGTATATGTGCTAGTATAGGGAATATAGGGATGTATAGGGTAGTATAGAAGGTGTGGAATAGTTTAGGTAAGTATAGGGTAGTAAAGGAGGTATATTGTTATTTGAGATAGTATAAGGAATATAGGGAAGTATAGGGTAGTAAAATGGTCTGTATAGGGTTTCCACCCTTCTAACCTCTTAGTATAAAGATATGTTTTTGTGTTTTGGGCTTTTCCATTCTGAATTTGTATGTGCATTTCGCAAATTAGCAAGAAATTGGTGAATGGAAAACCCATTTACTGTCTCTCTGTTTCTCTGTCTTTCTTGTTCAGTCTCTCCATCTCTGTCACTCATTCTCCCTCTCTCCTTCTTTGTCTTACTCTCTGTTTCTCCCTCCTAATTTGCACTATGTGCTACACCTCCACACTTTCTCTCACTTTTGGAAACAACAATTATTTCATGTTAATTAATCTGTGCAGTTGCATAATAAATGCCGCTGAGAGGAGAGAGAGAGAGAGTGACGGATCTGGAGGAAGAGAGGGAAGGTGAGAGGAGGAGTAGAGGAGAAGAGTGTGGTATTCAGGAAGAGAAAAGGAGCCAGATCCGCACTGCACTACGACTGGTGCTGATGCAACATGGTCAGCTGGGGTCAAAGAAGCCTGGTGGAAAGTTCAGAGCATCATCCATAAGTTCTGTCCTTCCAAAACCCTCGTCCATCCAAAACCCTCATCCATCCATAACCCTCCTCCAGTGCGTGGGCTGGTCCGATCACCCTGTTCAAATCAACACAACGTTTAGCTCCAACTGGTTCATAGTGGAACACAAACATTGTAGAGAGTGTTTACTGCACTGTTCTGAATACTGCACTGCCACTAATGAAATTACAGTGTATCACAAAAGTGAGTACACCCCTCACAATTCTGCAGATATTTAAGTATACTTATTATAGGACAACACTAACAAAATTTTCACTTTGACACAATGAAAAGTAGACTTTGTGCAGCTTATATAACAGTGTAAATTTCTTCTTCCCTTAAAATAACTCGATATAAGCCATTAATGTCTAAACCACTGGCAACAAAAGTGAGTACACCCCTAAGAGACTACACCCCTAAATCTAAAAAAAAAAAAAAAGTCATGTGTCTCGTTAGTGTTACTAGGTCTCAGGTGTGCATCAGGAGCAGGTGTGTTAAATTTTGTAGCACAGCTCTCACACTCTCTCATACTGGTCACTGAAAGTTCCAACATGACACCTCGTGGCAAAGAACTCTCTGAGGATCTTAAAAGACAAATTGTTGTGCTACGTGAAGATGGCCAATGCTGTTGGAACCATGTGGTGCCATATCGTTTTAAAGAAAAGGTTACTTGGTAAAGTCTGTATTGTTTTTAGCTTACATATTTTCATTAATACATTACTAATCTGTCCTGGGGACTTTTATTATGATGCCCAAAATGTCAGATTAGCCTTTAGATTAGGTGATGCTAACTGCCTTGGTTTCTAAGCTGAATTAATGGCTAAGGTTTGATAGTAGGAGAATGGCTCTGTGTTAATTAGATTAGTAGGTCCTGTGGTTTGATATTATATGTGGATTATGTCTTTAGTTCATTCTAGTCTTTAGTTATTGACATAAGAACACTGGCATGTATCTGTTAGCTCAATGCTAGCATAATGCTAACAATCGAACTCAGCAAAAGGCTTGGAGCAAGTTATCCTCAATGATAACTGTTACTCTGAGCTGAATTGTTCACTTATTTTTTATAGCAGAAGGATGTTACTGTGCTGGTTAGATATGGTAGGTTCTGTTGTTTAATACGATATATCACATGTGTCAAACACAAGGCCCGCGGGCCAAATGTGGCCCGCCACGTCTTTTTATGTGGCCCGCGAGAGCTTGTAAAATCTTAGTGTCTATAATAAATAAGTCAGAAGCGTTCTTTGACCAAAAACTACATTTCCCACAATGCTTGTCGATTGTATTACCCGCAAAGTTACGGCTTACTGCCACTACACGGCAGTGTAGTCATTGATGTGGAAACCCTGCCGGAGGGAAGGTGTAACTTCGCGGGTGGAATTGAGACATATAAATGTTTATCCCATAATGTCCAGAAAAAGAGAAGTTGATGCAGACGGACGGCTGTGCTTCAAGGCGAAAGACCGGTATGCCTTTTGTGTTACGAAGAGTGTTACTGACCAAAATAAACGCTTTTTAGGAGAGATATAAGTTCTGTGTAAACATTTATAAGACAATAGCTGACAAAATCTGTTTTAATGAGGTTAATAAACATCACTGTGACAGCGCTAGTCGCAGTTTCACCGCAGCAAAGTACGAGGACGTGAATCACTTATCTAACCAGCCTTTACTGATTTCTTCCCCCAATAACCCTTTCAATAACCTCCAATAGCCTTTAATAGTCTTCAGTAGCCTTCAACAGTCTAACCTTGCAGCCGTGGTGTGTCCACTAAACTCCGTAGTTATAAACATCCTGAGGTTAGCAGCGCGATAACTGACCTGTTTATAATGTAATCCCAGCAGTGACTCATGCTCTAAACGGCTGCTGTTAGGTGATTGGGCTGAAAGATGAACTGTAGAGAGCTGTATTATTCGGTTACAAAAATCTTTATTTCATACACAGAAGAACTTAAAATTTTTAAAAACGCTCCAGACTGGCTGAGCTGAGCCCTGTAGCCCGTGGCTGGGCTGTAGCTCTGACTCAGTAAAGACTGCGGACTTGTGGTGCTGCTGCTGCAGCTCCCACTAGTGGTTGGATGAGGAACTGCTAAATCTGAGGAAATGCTATGTTCTTAACAGCTCACAATTTTTGATTTTATATTTATTAAGCCTTACTTCAGTTAATAATTTCAAAGTTAATATAACTTGATGTCATTTCTATTCACTTGAATAGTTTGGTTCTTGATTGATGGAGTTTTTGGATTTCATGACATGACAAATTAAAAGGATTTATGTTAATAGAGCAACAAGCAAACATTTTTTCCATGCAACTGTAATATTTGATTGAATAAATAATATATTGAGAGTTATTTAACATTAAGGAGTAATTACATTCATTTACATATATTACATTTGGTTACATTTTATTACATTTATAAGTTACATCTGGCCCTCGGAGGACAGCCAATATGCCAATGTGGCCCTCGGCCAAAATGAGTTTGACACCCCTGCGATATATTATTTATAAAAGATGTCTGTTATATTACTATGGTCTTGGGTTATAAAGGTCAGAACACCAGTATGTAGTTGAGGCTTAACACAGCTCTTGGGTGGATTCTGAATGCTACTGTAATATACTGTAATATTGTGTTAACAATTTATATCACCATTATTGAAATATTTTCTATCACAATAAATATTGATATCAAACTACTGTCCAGCTCAAAGTAGAGGTCAAGTTTTATAAAAACAAATAATTTCTATAGTGTAATAGTCTGTTAATAGACACTTAATTAGTTATTTGCTACAGTTCCTGTCTGAGCTCTGTTATTGGTCAGTACTTCCTCTCTGCCTCATTTATCTGAACACTGCAGCTCAGACAGAGCAGTGATGGACCGACTGTCTGCAGAAAACACTCACCATGTTAATCTGTCTGACCCCTGTCTGTCTTACACACACACACACACAGAGGCCTAACTTTTTAATGAATGTTTATGCTGTCTCCATGTATCAGTCATACATGCTCCTAATGAGGAAGTAAACTGTCCACACATACACACACACACACACCGAACACACACACACACACACACACACACACACACACACTGTGTGAATGTTGTCAGCTTGTGCGTGTGGTCTGTCAGTAAAAGACAGCGAAAGAGAACAGGAGAGGAAGAGGGAAAGAGTGAGAGAGAGAGAGAGTAAAAGAGAGTGAGGAAGAGTGTGAGTGAGAAAGAGTAAGGTGAGTAAAAAGAGTGAGAGATTAAAAGTGAGAGAGTGAGGATGAGAGAAAAAGAGTGAGAGGAAGAGGAAAGAAATGAGAGAGAGAAGAAGAGTGAGCAGAAGAGAGTGAGAGAGAGGACGAGAAAAGAAAAGAGAGAGGGGGAAAAAGAGTGAGAGGAAGAGAAAGAAAAGGAAGAGACAGAGTGAGAGAGGTAGAGGAAGAGAATAAGAGAGAGAGAATGAGGGATGTGAGTAAAGACAGAGGAAGAGGAAGAGTGAGTGAGTGAGAAAGAGAGAGAAAGAGTAGAAGTGAAAGAGAGAGTGAGAGCAAGAGTGGGTGAAAGAGTGAAGGAGAGAGAGAGAAAGAGACAGACAGACAGAAAGACAGACAGACAGGCATGGAACCCATGATCTGATCTGATGATGGTGTGGAAGACAGGTAAAACTGTGGTGCAGCTCACAGCTCACACTGTCTCTTGTGTCGTGACACACATTGTGCTTGTTGGTGGTGTGTGTGTGTGTGTGTGTTTGTGTGTGTGTGTGTGTGGAGGTAAATGGATGTCTATGTGTCTACGCTCATTTGTGGGTAGGTGCCTCTGTGTGAGGGTGTTTGTGTGTATGCTGTTTGCTAGCCTGAGTACGTGTTAGTTTCTGAGTGGCTGTGTGTGTGTGTGTGTGTGTGGCTGGTAGACAAAGCCCCCAGGGTTTGTGCCCACGTGCATTCCCTCACGTCCCTGTGCTCAGTCCCACTTTGCATGCAGGCTTTCCAAGAAATTGTTGTGTGTTTGAGAAAGATGCAGGATACTATACTTTAAGGGGACATATTATACATGTTTTACACAAGTTTATTACAAATGTTCCTGAAGTTCTTTGCACAAAATCACACTCACACATATAGAGATCTCTCCAGGTTTGTTCTTGCCAGCCCTGTTGCAACAGGACGGGCAAACTAAGCAATTGCCCTCAAGGGGGCCCTCTTACAAGTTACTGACAGTAGAATATAACCAGACTGGAACATGTTCAGCAGTATCCATACATACTTAGAACAGATAAGCCTATCATTTATATTTGGTTAACTTTACATGTCCTTACTCATCTTAAGATTATTTAACCAAAATTAGTTTTATATGGTTATATTAATAGTCGCGCTCTGTCTGAACTCAGTTCTGCTTCCTGTGAAAGAGATGTTGGTTATGTTGGTTATAGTGTGTTTTATACCTTTGCTTTGTTGTTTGAACTACATTTGATCCAATGTTAATTATTGTTAAGAATTAATATATTTTACTTTTTCAAAATGTGACCTGGTGTTGACAAACAAATGCTAACAAAAGCTACCTTTATAAATATGTGTATTTCACAGCTGTTTTCACTGGGAGTTGATACCTGTAGGCTTTTGGCAAGTTTTTTTTTTTTTCTCCTCATTTTTTGCTGTGGTCCAGAAGATTGGCATGGGGGTGGTCCATTTTGCTTGTCACTTTTTTTGCAAATAAGCTGTTGCTGGCCACGTCATGTATATGCACAAATTAGTGTTAGCTTGTGCTAAATGGCAAAACATAAACAAGCTAGTTCATGCTTAACTTTGACAGAAGCCCAAAACTCATTATTTGAAAGTACTTACATCTGCCCCATCTGCTGATTTGCGACTGACAGTATATACAGATTCCTCCATCAAACGAAGTCTGCTGGGTAATCCTGCTGTGTACTGTCTGTTGAGGTTCTCAAGCAAAATGACTGGTGTATATGGAACTGGTTTTAATGATGTGGCTGATCTGTGTTTGATCTGCATATGAATTATATGAAGTATGCAGCATTGCTGAGTCGCATCACAGCGAGCTCGGAGGAAAACACAGCGACTTGATTCGGATACATCAGCTCACAGACGCTTTGTCCTGGTTGACATCACCATCTACCTGTGCAATTGTGCTCTCTCAGGGCTCCAGCAGCTGATGGCCAGCTGCATGATTTAAACCAGTGATCTCCTGATCATAGTCGCAACGCTTTAGACTGCTGAACCACTTGACTCCCCTAACTGAGAGCTTTAATGGAGGAATTGTTTAGATCGTTTGGATGAAAGTAGCAGATGGCTTGATAGGTGGTTTGCTGGATTAGCGTTTGCGCTAAACAGGAACAGCACGAGAATGTGAGCGGCTGTGAACACACACGTGTATTTGGGAGAATGTGAGGAAAATGCAAGATAAGGAAGTGGAATCGTACAAATCAGTTTTCCTCCACAGTATTGAGCTATTATTTAATTTCTGTGTAATTAGATGTGAATCACATGTTGTAAATGTGTGTAAATGATTCAAGGATTCAAGGAGATTTTATTGTCATTCGCATCACATGTGGTACATGAGGTGGAACGAAATTGTGATCTCACGATCCAGTTTTACACCCAAAGAGCTGTTATTAATAGATATTTAGATAAAAAAAGAATACAATTAAAGAAATAGAATATACAAAATAGATAGATAAATATCCCAAGAATAAAAAAAATAAACAGAGATGGAGTCTCTGTTTGAGCTCCCGCTGGTTTTGTATATTAGCCGTTAGAGTGATGAGACTAAATAACCCGAACTTTCACTTCCTGCCGTACTTTGAGCTTAGTGTTGACGGTCGTATGCAGACGTCAGTGAGATTGGGCGAAATGGAGGAGGGAGGAGTCTTTCAGATTACACGAACCAAATGAATGAATGTGATGAGTCACTTCCTTTTTATTGCTAATGTTTAGTATAATTACTGTTATTGTTGATTGGGGCTGCGCTGCGTGACGACACGCCGGAGCGGAATGGTTCCAGTATTCTTTAGAGACCTGGTGTATCGTGAGTAATTTGTTCCCTTTCCTACATGCTATTATTATGATAAAACCTTTACTGAGAAATAGAGAGTGAGAGAGACACATCTCAACCCCTCATCACAAAAATAATCTGTTGTAGTTCTATGTATATACAGGTGCATCTAAAAAATATAAATGTACTTTATTTCTTCTTTTATTGTTGATGACTATGGCTTACAGCTAACGAAAGCCTAAAAATCAGTGTCTCAGAAAATTATAATAATTTTCCATCACTATAAAAGTTGTCAGCAGACACATTTCTGGGAAAACAAAACTGCACTGACTTTAGACTTGATAAAACACAGTGGATCAACACCAGCAGATGACTAACTTGACTCTCCAAACCATCACTGATCATCAGTATATTTTATATTTTATTTGGAAATCGAGGGAGTAGAGTCTGGGGAAAGAGTGGAGAGACACACAGTCCAAACTGCTTGAGGTCTAGTGTGAAGTTTCCACCAATCAGTGATGGTTTGGAGAGACATGTCATCTGCTGGTGTTGATCCACTGTGTTTTATCAAGTCTAAAGTCAGTGCAGTGTTTTCCCAGAAAATCTTACAGCACTTCCTCATCAGCGTCTCCCTGCTGACAACTTTTATGGAGATGCAGATTTAATTTTCCAGCAGGACTTGGCACACTGTCCACACTGCCACATGTCTCAAATGGTCTTATATAATATTTAAGTTTTCTGAGACCCTGATTTTTGGGTTATCATTGGCTGTAAGACATAATCATCAGCAATAAAATAATTAAACACTTAAAATAGATCACTATGTGTTTAATACATCTATACAATATATGAGTTTCACATTTTGAACTGAATTACTAAAAATAAAGTAACTTTTCAATGATATTCAAATTTTTTGAGATGCCCCAGTATAATAATATTAAGCCCTTCTTTCATTGATTTTGCAAACGTTATTTGCAGTTCATACCAGTAATGCTATTCAAACAATAAAAGATCAGTTGGTAGAGTGAGAGATGGAGAGAGTTAGCGAGAGAGTAATTGAGAGAGATGCAGAAAGAGAAAGGGAGCATGAAAAAGTGAGAGAGATAGAGTTAAAGAGATTTAAAGAGAGATGGAGAGAAAGTGACAAAGACAGAGAGCGGGATAGAGCAACAGTGTTAGAGAGTTAGAAATGAAGAGAGAGAAAGTGAGAGATAGAGTTAGAGAGATTTAGAGAAAGAGATAGAAAGAAAGCAACAGAGAGTAGGAAAGAGAGCAACCGAAAGAGTGAGTTGACCGAAAGAGTGAGTTGAAGAGGGAGAGCAATAGAGAGTTGGAAAGAGCAACAGCGAGTGAGAGATTTAGAGATTGTGAGTGGTAGAGAGTGAGAGATGGAGAAAGAGATAGTGAGAGATGGCACGAGATAGAAAGAGCAAGAGAGAGTAAGAGATAGAATGAGATAGAATGAGATAGAAAGAACAAGAGAGAGTATGAAATAGAATGAGATAGAAAGAGCAAGAGAGTTAGAAATGTAGGGAGAGATAAAGAAAGCGTTAGAGAGTGAGAGATGGAGAAAGAGACTGACAGAGTTAGAGAGAGAGATAGTGAGAGATGACACGAGATAGAAAGAGCAACAGATAGTGAGAGAGTTAGAGATAGTGAGAGGTAGAGAGTGAGAGATGGAAAAAGAGAGAGTGACAGAGTTAGAGAGAGAGCTAGTAAGAGATAGAATGAGATAGAAAGAGCAAGAGAGTGTTAGAGAGATAGAAATTGAGAGAGAGAGATAAAGAAAGAGAGAACGCCAGAGTTAGAGAGGGAGATAGTAAGAGATAGAGCAAGCTAGAAAGAGCAACAGAGAGTTAGAGAGTTAGAAATTGAGAGAGAGAAATAAAGAAAGAGAGAGTTGGAGAGTGAGCGATGAGCAAGTGAGCGACAAAGATTAAGAAAAAGAGAAAGAAAGAAAGAGAGAGAGATAGAAAGAATGACAGAGAGCAAATGAGATTTTAATTATATGCCAATACCAAATTAACACCACTGGACTGATAGAGAGACAGAGAAGGAGTGAGATAGATTATAACAGGGAGAGAGAAAGAGAGAGAGAAAGAGAGAGAGAATAAATGAAAGAGGTGTAGTTGATCTCTGTACAGGATCCAGCTGGCTCTGTAAGTTCAGGTCAAACAGTCTGAAAATCACATCTATTTGCAGGCTGGATTTAATGGAGTGCTGAGAGTGAAGCCGCCGCTTGACCTGCCAGAACATTCCGTAGCTTTTCATCACCGGACGCTTTGGGCTTCAGCGCCACTTTGAGTTGCGGTGGGACTGTCCCGTCCCCCTCTGTCCCCTCTGTCTCGTGAGGGTGGAATCCCTTTTTCCATCCCACTGTCAACAAACAGAGCACGAGGACAGACGGGCGGGGGGGCAGGATAAGGGGAAAGAGGGTCAAGAGAAAGAGACATAGAATGAGTTTAAATGGACCTTAATAATCAGATTAATGCAGTTATTAGATTATCTTCTGTCAGGAGTACAAAGAATATAAAACATTAAGCCAATAAATGATGGCTTTGATACTTAATTAAAATATTAAATATTCAAATACTTAAATAAATAAGTATTCATAGAGAGATTTCTCAAATGACTTTAATTACACAACAATGTATATTCATAATATCCTACAGGGGTTGAACGATGAAACTAAAAACACTTGTCATTTTAGTGTGGGAGGTTTCATGGCTAAATTGGAGCAGCCTGGTGGCCAATCTTCATTAATTGCACATTACACCAGTAAGAGCAGAGTGTGAAGGTTCAATTAGCAGGGTAAGAGCACAGTTCTGCTCTAAATATTGCAATGCACAAAACATTATGGGTGACATACCAGAGTTCAAAAGAGAACAAATTGTTGGTGCACGTCTTGCTGGTGCATCTGTGACCAAGACAGCAAGTCTTTGTGATGTATCAAGAGCCACGGTATCCAGGGTAATGTCAGCATACCACCAAGAAGGACCAACCACATCCAACAGGATTAACTGTGGACGCTGTAAGAGGAAGCTGTTGAAAGGGATGTTTGGGTGCTAACCCGGATTGTTTTCAAAAAACATAAAACCACAACTGCCCAATGAGCACCTCAACTCTCCTGTTTCCACCAGAACTGTCCGTCGGGACAATAAATTATTGTGGTCTAAAACCAGGTGTTTTTTTAAGTTTCATTGTCCAACCCCTGTAGCTACAGTATTAAAATATTCAAAAGGGCATTTTTGCATGTTTGCTGTTGTTTTTCTGATTTACTCTGATAAAAACACTCATACAGTGATGAACAGCAGCTGGAGCTCCTTAGATAAAGTTCTATTCTTCTTGGATAAAGTTCTGTTCTCCTTAAATAAAGTTCTGTTTCCCAGGTAGGACAGAGTGAGGCGAGCATTTGACTCCACAGAGCTGAGCTACTGTTTCCTCACTTCAGTACAGACTGTTTTAGCTTGCTATGCTAACTGGCTAACATTAGCTAGTGAGCTGTACCAGTATGCTTCTTTGGCAGTGCTGTTTTACAATGGTCCATATTGTTCATTTCTTATAACTCAATTCTAGTGACTCGATGTGTTAAAAACAGCCACAGCATGTAGTTTGGGTTTTGATGTTATATCACAACACCAGTTTATTGGCAAAAACTCATGTAAACTGAGTTTTCCCATTATTTGAGTCCATTCTGCACTAATCGGAAATAGAAAGTACATGTAAACACAAAAAAAGAGACAAAGAGTAAGCATGAATCAGAATATTAGAAAATGAAAAAGAGCAGAGAAAAGTAATGAAAAAGAAGAGAAAGAGAGAGAGAGAAAGGAGGAATATTAAATGGAAGAGTGAACAAGAAAGAAAGAGAGGGGGAAGGAGGTATGTGGGAAGGATGAGAGAGGGAGGGAGAGATGTTTGGAGAAGAATGTTATGTCAGATTTGGCAGTGCTAACTTTAGCGCCGTGTTCTGGTTAAATCTCATTAGCTGGAGTCTCCTCTCCGGATATTCCCGGGGAAAGTCGATTAGAGCGGCATTCCGAAAGCCTTGTATCCGGACTGGCCTGCCAGATTCTGCTGACCTTTCCTCTGCAGACCGCACGTGATACAAGTTCTGGAGGACATCACACACACATCTGTACTTGTTTTGCTGCATCTTTAAGGACTGAAAATAATGCATCAACTTTTAAATGCAACATTTTTTTGTGGTAGTTAAGAAAATGAAAATGTTATCCATATTTTGGTTTAAGAAACCATATGTTTGGCACTATAAGGCGCACCTAAACAAAAATCCTTTCATTTTCCCAAATATCATCTGTACGCCTTATGTATGAATTTTACCAGTCCGTTCAGATGTGAGTATCATCAGCCTGTAGTCTGCTGCTAATGCTGGCCAGCACTGCTGGAGCAGCATTAGCATTAGCTAGCTCTTTCATGAATCAGAGGTATTATCGGCTTGTAACCTACTGCTAATGCCGGCCATCACTGCTGGAGCAGCATTAGCATTAGCATTAGCTAGCTCTTTCGCGAATCAGAGGTATTATCGGCTTGTAACCTGCTGCTTATGCTGGCCAGCACTGCTGGAGCAGCATTAGCTTTAGCTAGCTCTTTCGTGAATCAGAGGTATTATCGGCCTGTAGTCTGCTGCTAACCCTGGCCAGCACTGCTGGAGCAGCATTAGCATTAGCATTAGCTAGCTCTTTCGTGAATTAGAGGTATTATCGGCCTGTAGTCAGCTGCTAACCCTGGCCAGCACTGCTGGAGCAGCATTAGCATTAGCATTAGCTAGCTCTTTCGTGAATCAGAGGTATTATCGGCCAGTAGTAGCATTAACTGCTAACCGTGCTAAGCTCAAGGTCTTTCACCATTCAGAGGTGAGTATTATCGGCCTGCTGCAGCCTGCTGCTAAACCCCGGCCAGCACTGCTGGAGCAGCATTAGCAATAACCGCTAAATTATTCGCTGTTCAGAGGTGAGTATTTTGGACTCTAGTCTGGCTGTTTACCATGTTAAAACAAGCTACGTGGGATGAACCGCTAGCTAATATCACCCTGGCTTGCAGAAACACTTAGGGTTCCTCAGTAAAGTGCTGTCGGGTGGCATAGTTCTTGCGGTTAACCACTGATGCTAATGCTAATGCTACAGTCCTTGAGGAAATCTGGAAATCTAAGCTTACTCTAAATAAATGGAATTGCTTTACTTACCCAAACATGGCGACGCCCCTGTTCCTTACAAGTGTCGCATAATGTGCCTTATAGTCCGGTGCACCTTGTGTATAAAAATTGACCAGAAAATGGACGTTCGTTAACAGTGCACCTTATAAACCATAAAAATAAGCCTTAAAGTGTGAAAAGTATGATCCATGGCAGTGGTGATTATAGAAATGGTCCAGCAACACGGCCTAAATTAAGCTGCACCGTTGACTAATTCCACCTGTGGCCAGCACAAATATGGTGTATATGGTTGTCTTGTCTTGTCTTGTCTTGTAACACAAAACAAATTTCCAGTTTCCAGATTATCTTTTTTCCATTTTAGGAACACATAGACAGCATGAGAAACCTCTGGACCAAAGACAAAAAAAGACCATCCAGACTGTTGTCAGCAACAGTTCCAAAAGACAGTCCAGTCTCATGGTATTGGGTTGTGTCAGTATACTTCTTTTATGCAGTAATAATGCAGAAAAAAGTGCATCTTTGAGATCTTAGAGCACTATATGCTTCCTTCAAAAAAATATATTTTCCTTGAATGTCGATGCATTTTTCAACAAGACAATGCAAAACCACGTATTGCACACATTACCCAGGCATGGCTACAGAAAAAAGACTGGACTAGACTGCCTGCAGTCCTGAACTATCCCCAGCAGAGAATAGCAACATTGCTAAGTGGTAATAATAAATGAAATAAAGTCGACCAGATACAACATTAATAAATACCTTGGGTTCATACTGTCTTTATTTAACAGAGCTTGGTTTGGAGCGCTAAGATCAAGGTCAGTGTAAGGTCCTCACGAGTTTAGTAATGCAGCTGAATACAGTGAAAGCGTATTAATATCAGTAGGTTATGAAGGTCTGGGTGAGCCGGGGAACACGGTATGTGTTGTGCAGCTTTCCGGCCTTCCTGGAATGTGTTGTGTCGGCCGTCCTCCAGACAGAGCTGAGCTTCAGAAACGTGTTGCTGTTTCCACGGCAGAAATAGAGAAAGGTCAGGGGTTGTGGGCAGCCCATGATGTCATGGAGAGGGAAGGAAAGGTGATACGGGGGGATGTCCTTGATGACAGGGTGTGTGTTTGTAGGGGGTCACAGGCCTCTCTCTCTCTCGCTCTCTGTCGCTCGCTCTCATGTTTTCTCTTAGGAGTTCACTCCCTTATCTGGTTTCCTTTACGCACAAATTTGTGTCACACTTATTAAAGGAGCACTATGGGTTTTCTGCCAGTAGATGTCGCACTAGAGCACGGGTTTCTCAAACAAACAAAGAAAAAACTGCTTTGTATTTAGCCACACCTCCCTTTTCTAGTTTTCCCGCAGTCCTCTCAATTCCAGCGGATACCATTGCAATTAGCCTCCCTGTTTAAAAAGGCTAGGCCTGGCTGCTGTGTCTGTTAGCATAGTGGCTCCAGACCTGCCAAGGCTGGCTGTTAGCATCTTGGCTCCATCCTGTAGAGGCCAGCTTTTAGCATCATGGCAAGTTGGTTCCAACCCTGTCAAGCCCAATTGTTGTATCTGTTAGAGCAGAGCCTGGCTGTTAGCATTGCAGCTAACTCTCTTCAGCCTCACAGAGCATGGCTGCTGTGTCTGTTATGCCAGGTTTACACTACATGATTTTTTGAGCCGTCTGTCATTGTGCTGTAATCGCAAGTATGCAATCGGCAACATAGGTTCACTAATTACACGATTTTTTCTCATTGTGGGAAATCGCTGACTCACCTGGCTGCTCTCCAGAAACATATTTAGTCACAAGAACACACCAGAACTTAACACACGAAAATTAGCGATGTCATGCCAGAGAATCTCTATATACTGAAATATATACTTATGTCCTCAAAACAGAACTATATTAAGTGTTTCAGCAGCACAGATATAATATTTTATTGTTTTGATCTCCAGTTATAAACTTTTTAAACATGTTCTACCTGTATCTCCAGGATCAGCTCGCCAACCAATCAGCTCACAGTAGCAGTAATGCTAGTGCTTTACAGGGAAAAACAGTGTTTTCTTTACAGTGTTTTCTATAGATAAACTGAAATATACAGGCATGCATTTTTTCCATTTCTTTTTAGTAAAATACATTATCCTGCTTTCAAAAATTAAGGAAATACGCAAAACAAGTATTTTATTACTATTTTTAATTTTAAGTTTTTAGCTTTTAGAGGACTCACTCATGGGCTCCCTCTTGAGTTTAACAGTAATTTACTGATATAACAGGAAGAACAGAAAGTGTTCAGACTCTAGTAATGCAGGGGTGCGTTTTGGACCCGTGGTTCTCTCTTTTTCTGTAATTCTATTGACAGTATGTAGCCACTGCTTCTGACTCCCAGTCGCTGTCTGGGTCAGATATCTAGCATGCAAAATATCGGCGAGTGTCTTTTAGTACTTCACACTACGCCACTGTGCGAGCTCCGAGAGATCGTCGATTTGTCTCCGAGCAAATTTTTTGTTGCCTATTTTTGCGACTAAAAAAACTGGGCTAAGATCGTGTAGTGTGAACCTGGCATTATTATGGTGACTCTAGCCCTGTCAAAGCCGGTTGGTAGCATCACATCTTGCTTGCTTCAAAGTTTCGAAGCTCGGCTGTTAGCATCATGGCACAGTGAGCCTTGGGCATTCATTATCCTGTCATTGGTTTGCTTGTTGTCCGTTTCTGGGAAACCTTTGTTAGATATTGCCAACTGCTGCCTACAAACACCTTATAAGACCTGCCTGTCTGACATTATGCAGATGTTCTGACCCATTAAGACTTATCTAGGCATTATAATTTGGTCTTTTGTCAGAGTTACTCAGAGTTTTTCATTTAATAACTGTTAAAACTGTTGACACTGTATATATTTTTGCTTCACCACACCGTCATTACAATGTCCTGAAAACTCTGCATTCAGTCTATCATTCAGTTCATTACTGGTGACCCTTAGTAGCGCACACTACTTACTACTGCAGACTCTACCAAAAAGTAGGCTGGTTCTCACTAGCAGCTCAACGGTAAACACACTGGCTTATATAAATTTATAATTTATCGCTCTCCGGCCATATGCCATCTTATATCTCATTCATGATTTCTAAAAACACCTGTAATTATCAGACCCGCTCTACTGACTGGATCACCTGTCAGGTTCCTAGAGTTTTTACTGAACTGGAAAAATCTGCTTTTAGCAACAGTGCACCAGTGAGCTGGAATTCACTACAGGAAACTAAAACTCAGCTCACTGGTGTCACTAAATCATTTTAAACTTTTAATATCTAACCACCTTCAGACAGCTTGTACCAGTTTTAGTTGAGTTTTTCTTTTATCTTTTTATTTGTTTAAATTATTTTGTCTTTTTATTTATCTAATTTTATGTTTTACTTTTTAGCCTTTTTATTTTATTTATTTAATTCATTTCATCATTTTGTTTTATTACTGCTTTTGCTTTTGGCCTTTTATCTTTTTATTTAATTTTATTCCTTACTTTTATTTGTTATAATTTTTTACTTATTATTTTTATTTATTTTAGTTTCATTGTTTACTTTTTTAGAATTGTGGTTATTTTAGTCCTTTATTTCTTTAATTGTGTTTATATTTTATTATTCTACTTATTTATCTCTTTGTTTTATTGCTTTACATTTTAGTCTGTCTGTATATCCTTTTATTTTGAATGATTTAATTTTTTCTTAATAAAATCTTACATTGTTTGCTTGTTTTTATCATTTAAACTTAATTTCAATTCCTTTCATTTTGTAAATGCTCGGCTGCACTGAAAATATGGGTTACCCTCAATGTATTTACCGAGTGGAAATAAATGTTAATTGATTTATTGATTGATTGACAATACTGCATTTTGCAATCCCCTAAAATGATCTCATATAAAATATATGTGATTGCAAAGACAGTATTAGGGAGGAGATTAGGCTGAAATATGACTGGAAATTGAGTCTCTAAGGGTGACCAAACCCCCTGACTTTGCATGACTCCACTCTAATCTTAAATTGGAGAAATGTAGTTTGGTTTCAGTGGATGATGTATGGGTTTAGGGGCGGGGCAGAAGGGAAAGCTGATTGGGTTGAGCAGTGTGCCTCTGATAGCAGTGAAAAGCAGGTGGTTGGACATCAGCAGGGGTCGTTTTTTTGATTGACCACATTCAGGTTTGCTCAATTGTCCAGAAATTACAGTATATGCTTTGTGTGTCTGTGTGTGTCCAGTGGGATAAATAGGGTTAACTGGCAGTTGTGTCGTGTGTGTAGTTTGTTATATAACAGATCACATGATGATGTTGTGACCCATATTTTCACTGTACGTCAGAAACACACAGCATTCCCACAGGATAGTATAGAACAGATGATATCTTACCCTCACATACACACACACACACTCTCTCTCTCACACACACACTTACACACCTACTCTCACCTGACTCCTGTAGGTGTTTTTAACACTCTATTAAGCAAGTACATTTCAGGTCCCTGAAGACCCCCGTTTGTACGCCTCTGACGTCACTACGTAATTTTACACGCAAAACAAATGTAAAACTAAGTGTTTTAAAGCACCTGAGGATGTAATGTTTCACACACGCACACACACACACACACACACTCTGTCTATCTCTGTTTAATGCTGTAGGGAAATATCCCTCACACACTCACAGGAGATCAACACTGGTGCTAAGTATAGTTTAGGCTCCAGTCACACAGAGCAGTAAATACTCCGGAGAATGAAGATGAGCTACCTATGGAAACATTTACTACTAGTGTACTTTATCTAAACCTCTGAGACAACAAACGCCTGCATTATATGCATCATACAAGTAATGTTGTTTTTTTTTTTTTTAAAGAAGGAGTTTGTGAATTTTTGCTATGTTGTGCTGTGCACATGCTCTGTAATCCTCCATCCAGTTATCAAAATCACATTTATTTAGCTGCCATTTGTGATCTAATGTAGGCTGCTTTTGCAAAGATCTAGCTAGCTAACCTAATGCTAGCTAAGTTAGCTTAGCTTAAAGGCTTTTTCTTAAAGTCTTTTTCTGTGCACATCTTATAAAAGTTAGCTGGCTATTGTTAGCTCTGGGTTTAAAGCTACATTTGGCTACCTAACTAAAACATTCCCCACTTAAATAAAGTAGTCAACATTAGCTAACATAGCTAACGTTATAGTTAACATTAGCTAACCTAGCTAACATTATAGTTAACATTAGCTAACATAGCTAACGTTATAGTTAACATTAGCTAACCTAGCTAGCTAGCAACATTATTTCTCTGTGGAACATATGCCAGTTTAATCTATAGCTTGCTAGCTACCATTATCTGGTGCTCACCACTTAGTAATGGTGCTCACTGCTTAGTATGTGGTGCTCACCACTTAGTATGTTGTGCTCACCACTTTTTACGTAAAAAAAAATCCACCACGTCCCTTCATGAGCTCCGTAGATACACTCACAAAATATTGGGATATATAGTTTACTTAAATTTTTTCACTATAAGGTGCACCAGATTATAAGGCGCACTAGCAATAAACATGTATTTTCTGCTCTATTTTCATACATAAGGCGCACTGGATTATAAGGCGCATTTTAAGAGACACTATAAAGAACTTCTAATTCAGCAGGTCTCGCTGCTGGGTGGTGGTGGTGGGGAGGTAGCTAACTAAGTTAAGTAAAGCTAAGCTACGTAAACAAAACTGTAATAAAAAAAGCATTCTTTTATAGTCAAACGAGCGCTGGATGTTAATCTACACAGATTTTTCTACTGAAAACGGTTTATTTAGGTGAGTAAAGTAAAGTTCTTCCATTTATTTACAGTAAACTTAGATTCCTGAATTTCTCCAGCACTAAGGTTGGAGCATTAGCATTAATGGCTAACCACTAGCTAACCGTTAGTGGCTAATGCTGCCAGACAACGATAAACTGAGAATCTCTGAGTGCTCCGGTAAGCCAGGGTGATATTAGCTAGAGTTTCGTTCCACGTAGCTTATTTTAATGCGGTAAACATGCAGACTACAGTCTGATATACTCGCCTTTGATTGTCTGAAGAGGTAGTGCTTAGAGGGTAATGCTAATGCTGCTCCAGCAGTGCTAGCAGTGGTTAGCAGCACACTACACTCTGATAATACTTACCTTTGAACGATTAAAGAGCTAGCGCTTAGAGGGTAATGCTAATGCTGCTCCAGCAGTGCTAGCCAGGGTTAGCTCACCTTTGAACAGGGAAATAGCGGTTAGTGGCTAATGCTAATACTACTCCCGCCACGGTACTGGAGAACTAAACTAAAACTCCTGTATAAATCTGTACTTCAGCAGAGTGGCTTTACTGCTCCTTACAACCTGACTGGTTAAATTTCTAACATAAGGCGGGTTTTAAAGTGCACTATCGATTTTTTGGAAAATGAAAGGATTTTAAGCTTGTCTTATAGTGTGAAAAATACGGTAAATGGTAAAGTATTCTCTTTATAATAAGCAACGATTACTAGGCTCAAGTCTCGTTTACTGAAATCTATATGCCATATTTCTACAAATTGGGCTGTACTTTCTGTTTTCTGAGCCAAGTTTGCTATTCTCAGAAATAGTCTTTTTTACAGTGTGGCCAATTGTGTTCTCTCGGACTCCGGCTGCTGATGGCAAGCAGCATGACCTGAGATTTAAAACGTCACTCCTTTAATCATGGTGGCTGTGCTTTAATATTACCATTAATTTTACCATTAATCTTACAAAGAAACGGCCTTCGCTACATCTTTATAAAAGTGCACAGTTAATAAGCAGCCACATTTCCCAAGGTCTTCTGGGTAATTGCTGTGAGTTAGCCAGTTATAAATATCTCAGCTGCTTTTGAAAGCTTTGTATCAGTCGATTCACTGCGGTGTGCTGTGGATAGACGCTGATTCTGATAAAACCGTGACCTGTTAGCTCAGTGCTGGTTTCAGTAGACTGGTTCTGTAAGCACAGCTCTTCTAAAAAAAAAAAAAAACTTCCCTTACAGGTTAAACAAGCAGAAATAAGAGATGGAGAAAAGGTGAGAGCAGCCAAGAGAAAGAAAGAACCAAGCTGTGATTAAACGCCGTCGTTAAGGCTCTGTTCGTTAAGGGCTCTTTAATTAGGCAAACGAAGGGGGTGATAATTAGTGTTAGTCACGGAGGTGTCAAAGCGTGGCAGCGTCCTGACTTCCCGTCAGTCACACTTGTGCTGAAGCTGGAATAGATTGCAGACTGGTAAAGCTCAGGCACTGGAAGGATTATTATTGTTGGTTTGTAAATAATTCTGCTTTATTATTGATTGTGTTGTATTTTGTTTAATTGCTGATTGTTACTGATGAGGGTTGGAAACAGGGTTGGTGGCCTATTTTTGGAACTGTTCTCATTCAAGAACCAAAGCTAACTTTGGCCTTTTCATGTTTTTGCTTTTGTGTCATACTTACATTTATCTGATTACAAACACATTTTAATATCAGACAAATATATCCTGAGTAAATACAAAAAAAAACAAAACAGTTTTTAAATGATGATTCCAATTGAGGGAAAAAATATATTCAAAGCAACCTGACCCTGTGTGAAAAAGTATTTGTCCCCTAAACCTAAAAACTCGGTTGCGCCAACCTTGGCAGCAACAACTACAATCAAGCATTTGATTCAAGCATTCAGGATGTTCTGGTAGAGAGCAGAATTCATGGTCCCATCAATTACAGCACGTTGTCCTGGTACTGAAGCAGCAAAGCAGCCCCAGACCATCACACTACCACCACCATGTTTGACTTTAGGTATGATGTTCTTTTTGTTTTCTGAAATGATGTGTTCATTTTACGCCAGATGTAATGTGAGACACTTTCCAAAAAGTTCTACTTTATTTCTTTTGGGACCTTCTGGATGGGTTGTCCATGCCCTTTTGGAGTAATTTTTGTAGGCTGTATACTGAACTGAAAGATGTTAAGGGTGTAGGCCTACACTGAACGATCTGTACAATGACAGCACATTCACCTCTTAGTTCTGGGGTCTTGGGTTCAAGTCCATGTTCTCCTGGTGTCTGGGTGGGTTTCCTTCAAGGATTCTGGCTTCTCCCACTTGGAGATGCGGGATGTATGCCTAGAAATTGATTAGTACTCTGTCCTAGGTCAATGTGACAGTGCTGAATGTGATGTGTGAGTAGTTCCTTGAAAGGTGTTATATAAGTGTAACTTCAACATCATCATCATACCATTAGATCTCTGACTGGACCAAAGCACATGGAACTAAACTACAAAGTATAAAATATTCTCTGGTTCAGGTTTGTCCACCTCTGGTTTACTTTGTGACTCTCCGAAATCTGGATTGGTCAAATCTGTTTTATTTTGGCTCTTTTGAATCTGGATCGGTCACCTCTGGTTTACTTTGTGACTATCCGGAATCTGGATTGGTAAGCCTTTGGTTTACTTTGTGACTATCCGGAATCTGGATTGGTCACCTCTGTTTTACTTTGTGGCTCTTTTGAAACTGGATTGGCCACCTGTGGTTTACTTTGTGGCTCTCCAGAATCTGGATTGGTCACCTCTGTTTTACTTTGTGGCTCTTTTGAATCTGGATCGGTCACCTCTGGTTTACTTTGTGACTCTCCGGAATCTAAATTGGTCATCTGTGGTTTACTTTGTGGCTGTCCAGAATCTGGATTGGTCACCTCTGGTTTCTGGTTTCTTCACCTCTGGTTCTCCGGAATCTGGATTGGTCACCTCTGTTTTACTTTGTGGCTCTTTTAAATCTGTATTGGTCACCTCTGGTTTACTTTGTGGCTCTCCGGAATCTGGATTGGTGACAATTGGTTTACTTTGTGGCTCTCCAGAATCTGGATCAGTCATCTCTGGTTTACTTTGTGACTCTCCAAAATCTGGATCCGTCACCTCTGGTTTACTTTGTGACTCTCCGGAATCTGTATAGGTCACCTCTGGTTTACTTTGTGACTCTCCAGAATCTGGATCGATCACCTCTGGTTTACTTTGTGGCTCTCTGAATCTGGATTGTCACCTCTGGTTCACTTTGCAGCTCTCTGAAATCTGTATTGGTCACCTCTGAACAATGGGCTGAATCTTCAGAACCACAATTAGCCATTCTGGCTTATGGGATGTATTTCTTTGATTTAAATTGGGTTCCCATAGTTTCCCATAGTGGACCTCATGGACCAGAGATAGTCACTTCTGGATTATGAGGTAAATCTCTAAAACCAGGAATTGTAGTCTTAGCTTATTATGCAGCCCTTACTGACTAGAATTGGTCCCCTCTTGCCTATCTGCTTGTGAGGTCAGACACTGAGTTTGGACGAGAAGGCATGGCTTACCTTATCTAGTTAAATTCAGCACAGTCAAGTTTTTCCACACCAAACATACTAGATCATCCATGCCATTGTGCAGTCATGTTGGAACTGGAATGGACCATCCTCAAACTGTTCCCGCAAAAAGTTGGGAAAGAACATGAAACTTTCCAATGTCTCTTGGTGAAGCATGCTGAAGCATTAAGAGTAGCTTTCACCTGAGCTAAGGATTTAAAAAAGACCACCATAATCCCCCCTCCACCAAACTTTACTCTTGGCACAATGCAGTTAGACAAGAACCATTCTCCTTGATGCCACTAAACCAAGACTCGTCAATACCCGGATTGCCAGACGGAGAAGAGTGATTTGTTCCTTCAGAGAACACGTCTTTTCTGCTCTCGAGTGCAGCCGGTGTATCAGACACTTTGCACTTTGTGCTTGGTGGTAAAGGCTTAGATGTAGCTGCTCGACCATTGAAACCATTCTGTGAAGCTCTCAATGCTTTACTGTTCTTGAGCAAATCTGAAGACAACGTAAAGTTTGGAGGTCTGTAGTGGTTAACTCTTTATAAAGTTTGTGACCTTAATTCAAGGATTAGGATGATTAGTTTAGTGAATACTTTTATCAATATAAAGTCCCTAAGAGCAAAACTGGAAGTGGGCAGTAGAATACAGAAATGTTTATGAAAATGAAAAATTCCAAACAGAAAGAACTACAGTGTGACAACAGTATCTCACACATTCACAGAGCTCTGAGCATGTACCGCTTTCATTTCATGTCATGTCGGTGGGCGAGGGTGTGAATTATTAGATGTGTGAACATATAGAGTGGGGGGAAAAAAGTGACTCATTTAAATAAACAAACAAACAAGAACACCTCCAGAGGGTGATCTTCAGAAGAAGCACTCTTCTAGTCCTGCCAAACACCTAGTAGAACCGATATCTCTGGCGTGCCATCTCCTCGTCTGTCTTCATTAATCATTCCTGCCGTGTATAGATGAAGATTGTCGGGAAGGATCTGGCGACTAGTGTCAGATTTGGCCGATAAAGTCTTTGTCTGCCGCTGTAGTGAGGTGAGGGTTTCGGGCCATCTATCACTGCAGAGGCCGCCTCGGCCTGTCGAAGCCTATCGACGCAGTGTGAGTCATTAGCCATGCCTGGCCAGGTCAGGATCTGGGTAAGTGGACTTGGCAACCCTCTGAGGAAGTGTGTGTGTGTGTTGGCAGTCGGTAAAGAATCTTTGAAGGGCATTGGGGGTGCGTTTTTTCCCCTGACACTGTGTTTAGCTCAGTAAATTTGACTGGGAGATGCTTAGTGAATGGGAAATATATGGAAAACTCTAGTACATGAATATTCACTCCTTAAATTATTGGAGAAAACTGTACAAATGAAAGGTGGCACTAATACATACTCTGTTGCATCACCTCTAGTCTGGATACAAGATGAAATACAAACCTCACATTGCTGCAAATATTTTACTATACCTGTTTTTGAAGGGACAAGACTCAAGATATAAGACTTTGACCTAATGTAAAATATTCAGTCTACAGCTTATATAACAGTGTACATTTGCTGCGTCCTTAAAATAACTCAAAACACAGCCATTAATGTCTAAACTGATGGCAACAAAAGTGAAAACACCCCTAAGTGAAAGGGCCAAATTGTGCCCAATTATCTATTTTCCCTCTCCGGTTTGGTGTGAATTTGGAGTTTTTGGGTTCAATGCTCTCATACTGACCATTGAATATTCAACATGGCGTCACTTAATGACAAAGAAATCTCTCTGAGGATGTGAGAAACAGAATTATTGCCCTTCACAAAGATGCCAAGGCTATAAAAAGATTTCAAACACCCTGAAACTGAGATACAGCAAGATGGCCAAGACCGTACAGCAATTTTCCAGGTTTACAGATTCCTCCAAGAACAGGCCTCCGTCCTCAGGGTCGAGCAAAGTAGTTGAGTCCATGTTTTTAGTGTAATATCCAGAGGTTGGCTTTAAAAAATAGACACAGGAATGCTTCCAGCATTGCTCAAACCTTACGCCACACGCTGCATCAACTCTGTCTGCATGGCACTGTTCTAGAAGGGAGCCTCTTCTGAAGCTGACACACAAGAAAGCCAGTCTAAAAGTGGCAAAACTGTGCAGTTGTAGGGCAGAAAACAGGCCAAAGAGTCTAAAAGCGACGAGAGTGCTCAGTTGTAGCCAGGAAAACGGGCCAAAGAGTCTAAAAGCGGCGAGAGTGCGCAGTTGTAATGCAGAAAACGGGCCAAAGAGTCTAAAAGCGGTAAGAGTGTGCTCGCAGTAAAACAGCCGGATCCTCTTTCAGAGACTGTACATGTGACGATAGATAGATAAAGATAGTAACTTAAGTAAAATGGTGTGTAATTTATATTATAACTGGTATATTTCATTATTTGCTTTATTACAGAGTATTTCGCCCATGACTGCACATATATTTCTCCTTCTGGCCCCCAACAAAAAAAAGTTTGGACACTTTTTAGTAACTGTCTAACAGTTAACAATCTTTCACCAAGAGGTACACTACCCAAAAGTAGCACCTTCTTAAGCATTTTTTTGCCTCTGGAGGCAACCTAGATGCACTTATATGTTTCTAAGCTATCATGTACAGTATATCTACTGGCAAAACTAGACTTTCTTTAATGTCTCTCTCGTTCTCTTTTTCTCTCTGTAAGGTTGTGGTAACAGCGCTCTAAGCACAGACATGTGCCAGGCCGGCTACACCTCCATAACGAACGTAGACTACTCCAGCGTCTGTGTGGAGACCATGGCCCAGCGGCACTCTGACTGTGCAGGCTTGAGCTGGGTGTGTATGGACATCCGCCGCCTGGCTTTCCCCGACGCCTCGTTCGATGTGGTGATTGAGAAGGGCACGCTGGATGCCATGCTGGTGGACGAGCGAGACCCCTGGAATGTTTCAGACAGCAGTGCCCACCTACTGCACCAAGTACTCTCTGAGGTAAACGAACAATCACATGACATCAAACTCTGCTATAACATGATGCTGCAAGCACCATGTTTTACAATATATATGCAGTGTGGAACTACTGTATTTTACAATGGTTTTAACACAACATAACATCTGAAACTAGATAAGACTATCCCAAAAACAATTTCACATTTTTGCCATTTAGCTGACGTTCTTTTTCTTTTTTTTTCCCTCAAATTTTATCCTATTTTCACCCCAATTTCACGGTGCCAATCACCCAACCCACTCATTAGGACTCCCCCTATCACTAATGATGCCACAATACCAGGAGGGTGAAGACTAGCACATGCCCCCTCTGATACATGTACATTCAGAATCTACCTCTTTTTAACCTGCTGCTGATGCAGCATTGCCGAGTATCATCACAGCGCACTACCAGGAAAGCTCAGCGACTCGGTTCTGATACATCAGCTCACAGACGCAGCCTTGTGCTGATCTACATCACCCTAGGAATGATGAGGGAAAAAGAGCGCCATCTACCCACCCAGAGAGAGCACAGCTAATTGTGCTCTCTTAGGGCTCCGGTTCAAAATACACTATTAAAGTTGAATTTATAGGTTTAATTATAGTTTTAATTACGTTTTTGTCGCATATCTTTTAGCGGGCTGGTTTATTCCATTTTAACACCAAGCAAAGCTGCTCCCAGTCTGACATCAGATCTATTAGTACCATTTCCTGCACTGTGATTCAGCTTTTACTGGCAAACTGAGGCTTTATGTTGTGTGATTTGCCTTTCATTTAAAATGCAGCTATCCTCTCTTTTAGTTTTTACTGAACTCTCTCTCTCTCTTTCTCTCTCTTTCTCTCCAGAGGCTTGTTATCTGTCTTGGTTTTGCTGTCGACCTCCTCTACTTACCTACAAACTACTCCTCCTCTCCATCTCCCCTCCACTCTCTCTCTCTCTCTCTCTCTCTCTCTCTCTTTTCTCTGTTGCTTTTCCCCTCAAATAAAGTTTAATTTTCTCATATTTTTTTCTTTAACCTTTCACACCTGCACCCAATACTTTGGTGTACTGTAGTTTGTTAGAGGTGTGCCATATCGTATCATACGCAATAAGATTGCAAAAACTTATAATTTTATTTCTAATTTTTCCCGTTTTCAATTACCCAACCCACTCATTAGGACTCCCCCTATCACTAGTAATGCCACAACACACCAGGAGGGTGAAGACTAGCACATGCTTCCTCCGATACATGTGAAGCCAGCCACCGCTTCTTTTCTACATGGAATGTATTATCCCAGGACTCCATTAGGAACCTCTACAACTCCATGCCTTTACACATGCGTTACACATATGCTATACACTACTACTGTAAGTGTAGCTTAATAAATATGACCAAGATATTGCCCTATATATGTATATATATATATATATATATATATATATATATATATATATATGTATATATGGATAGAAACATATAGCTCTTCATTATAGGCAATTTGACTTCCCAAAGATAAGTTATTGAATTAATGCAACAAGTGGTGATATATTTTGTTAACACACAGACTAGGGTTTCACAATAAATTGTTTAAGCATCTTTATAGCATTGTGCGCAGGTGCAATAGTCACATCGCAGGATTGATTCGTGACACATAAAGTAGATACACAGCGCTGTCTCTGTGTCTGTGTGAGTGACAAGCTGCTGCTGCCTGAGAAGCGCAAGGGGGAGGAGGAGGGGGAGCGCGAGGGGGATGGTGGGGGGTAGGAGTAAACACGAGGTAACCGCATGTCCTCCATCCGCATGGTTGGGCACGTGCTTGTAAACATGGACCTGTATCAAAAGCTGTGCACCTCAGTCCGGCACAGTTTTGCACAGATATTTCCAGTTACAGCTGAATTCACACTTTTAATCCCAGAAAGCGCTCTTATTTACCTTTAAAAAAGCCCTGATTAAAGGGCTGATTACTGTTGTTTTGCAGTTTTTTCCAGATTTGAGTGCCTGGTGCTAACTCAGATCTTAATCGTTGGAGACACGAGACAGCACGTGGGTGGGGGCAGTTGTTTAATATTGCGAAATATATTGTTGAAAAAAGAACATTTGCAATGTAAAATATTTCCAATATCCTGCAGCCTTAACGCAGACACTCTAGTGTTCTATTCCAACAGGACAGTGCTCATCCACATACTGATGCCATCTCAAGAACTTGAGCATCTGAAGGCACAGATACTACGCCATGGCCAGCTGCATGGCCAGACCTACTCCTGACACATGAATGGAATGAATTATCCGGGACTCCATTAGGAACCTCTACAACTCCATGCCTTTATACATGCGCTAAACATATGTTATACACACTACTTCTGTAAGTGTAGCTCAATAAATATGACCAAGATATTTATGGACCTATATTTATGGACAGAAACATATAGCTCTTCATTACAGCCAATTTGACCGCCCAAAGATAAGATGAGTTAATGAAGTAATGCAACCAGTGGCCATATCTTTTCAAAATATACGGTCTGGTGCACTATTTCATCCAGACAATGCTCATCCACATACTGCTGCTGTTTCGAGAGCTTCCTTTGCTATTCAGATGCTATGCCATGATACACTGTAACACATGGAATTAATTATCGCAGGACTTCATTAGGAACCTCTACAATTCCATGGTAAAACCTTTGGCACGTTAAGTTGCGTTATACACTACTTCTGCAAGTGTAACTCAATAAATATGACCAAGATGTGTCCATATATACACAGTATATGTACAGAAATATGGAGCTGCTCAAATAGACACAAAAAACACACACTGATACACACTGATACACACAGATACACAGTGATGGATCAGAAACTGCATACAAACACAGGAGCCACACTCTGCGAATTTCCCACCACGTCGCCATAGCAACGCTAAATCTGCACAGGACGAGCTTCAGTGATACTCGAACACACACACACACATACACTTATACACTAACATGTCAAATCACAACCATTTACAATTACCTCAACAGGAAAGCATATGTGTAGATGCAGATACACACACACACTTATCCCACTAACATCATTTACAGTTAGCTCCACAGGAAATAGCTTTCTCGTACACACACGCAGACGCATTCACCTCAGGCAGACAGACAGTGGAAGCCACTTACGTTTGAATGATGTTAACTGCGTGTTGTTTAGACCCATCATTAGCATACTCAGTATTGACTATTAAACCCATCAGTCAGCCCTTAGGTACAAACACAGTTCAGTTATCAGGCTGGTGTGTGTATGTGTGTGTGTGTTTAAAATATACTCTCAGAAATGCAACAAAAGAAAAACAGGACTAAACTATGTATTTTGACATTCTGTCAGTCAAATGATGTACCGCCTCTCCTGGTCTGTCAACTGGACAAAATGTCTCTTTTTAGTACATTGTCTAGCTGTTGGTGATCTTTCACCAAGAGGTGCACTACCCAAAAGTATCCTCTCTGAGAGCCCCTGCAGCTGTATGCAGAGTGGACTGGTGTGACCACAAAAGGACCATTATTATTAGACTTTTAAAGATTGTGAGTCACTAAGGGTGATTTCACACCTGAAAGTCCGGACCATGGTCCGAACCAAGGTTTATGTGTTTGCTACATTGTATATATTTGGTCCGATTATTTTTGTTTTCACACTGCAGTTTAGGGAGTGCACCAAAGAGCTTTGTGTGATACTCCTACATCCTTTCATCATCAATTACGTATCGATGCGTTTTCCTTAACTTGACGATAATTGGTTTTAGAAGGACATGCGTCTGACGTTGGCGTGTTGACAATTCAGTGGGTGGTTCATTCGGCGGGAAGCCAGGATCCAGGATCAGGATAAAATGAATGAACAGATTAATTTCGTCTCCATATTGTGTTTTTTATACCATCAGCAGCAACTTCAGGCACAGTACCCTAGGTTAGTTCAAATTCGCCAAATGGCTTATTTTTCCCGCTTTTCCGGTTATTTTTTCTTCTTCTTATGCTGGCGTTGCTGAGAAACGCCTGCTCCGAAAAGTTCGCACCATCCAGAAAAGCGCTTTCACACTGCAGGCGAACCGGACCATGGTTCAGAAGATCCGGACCGAGACCACCTCTCTTTGTCGGACCAAAATCTGGTCCTTTGGTCCGGACCGTGGTTCGCGGCCCCTTTCACACCTGCTACTTTGGTTCGGACCAAACTGAAAAGTCCAAATGTCCGGACCAAACGAGGCAGGTGTGAAAGCATCCTTAGTCACACATGGTTGTAGGATGTTCTGCACATATTGCTGAACTGTTAGTGGTTCCTCATATAACTACTAGAAGTGACTTATTATTGTATGCAATGGCCTCCCAGATCATCACACCAGCAGTTAGGGAGCAGACTGTTGCTCCACAGCAAAGGAAGAATTGAAACGCTCACCAGGAGATCTTCATACTTTAACCCGACTTTCTTTGGATTCCAAACAGAACCTGGATTCATCGCTGAAGACAATTCAGTTACAGTTACAGTCCATAGCAGTCCAGGTTTCTCATTAACGACACATGAAGCAATTGGAGGCAACAATGGCTGGCTAATAAAAAAATGTCCTAGATTTGGGGCAATTAGAAAATAAATTTCATCTTTGATCACTCATGGCATAAAAACACCAACAACCTATAACCACACATACTACACACACAGAATAAAACAACACACAATAGTAACATTTACAGTTAAAACAACCATCCTGCTTCTGTCAGTCATCAGTCAGTGATGTAATGTGGAATGAAATGTGGCCCACAAGCATGAAACATCTGGCCCATGAGGTTGTTTAAACTATGATGAAACGATAATGAAGAAAACAAAAAAAATAAAATGTTTTCTGGTGAGCTTTTGTTTACAATCCTTCCCTGCGTCTCTGTTGCGGTTGGTTTGACGTTAGTTTCTGCTCGTTCTGGTTTTTCCGCCCATTTTTGTGCTCCCTATCTCCTTATAAGGGCGTTTTTTCCCTTATTCCCAATTCACTAGCCGGGGGCAGCGGTAGTGTATTGAACCACGACCCTGATGACACGGGTTCGATCCCGTGTGAGGATTTGTCCCGGTGGGTTTGTTCATTAATTTATTTATTTTTCCTTTCTTCTTGGGTTTCCCTGCTTTGAGATCAACTGCAATTGGGTTCAACAACCCTCTGGACTGGAGAGCTACTAGTCTGTAGCACTCCATCCTATTACACTTCATTTTCCTAAACAGAATTTTTTTTTTCATTGCTGACCCCTGATGTACCCCCTTTTATAGTCTGTACATTGTAGGGGCATGTCTATCAGTCAGTATTCTTTCACCAAGAGGTGCACTACCCAAAACAAATTCTCTCTAAGAGCTTCTGCAGCTGTATGCTGAATGAACTGGTGTGACCACAAAAGGTCCATTATTTTTATTAGACTCTTAAAGATTGTGTCAACATAAATATTGGGCCCAGACTTTAGCCCTGATGCGCCCCGCCTTTAAGAGTGAAAATCTCAGCCTCTAGTTAATAAGGAAAGCTAAAGCTAGAACACTGCTTGCTAATTACTGAGCCTCAGGCCTATACTTACATAATATTGCTACAAAAAGAGAGAGAGAGAAAGAGGGTAAGAGAGAGAGAGAGAGAATGATAGAGAGAGATGGGGAGTGCACATTGTACTTCTTTTCCTTTTTTTTTCTCCTGTGCTAATTTTCTCCTGCATTAAGTGCGACTATGCTTTTTGTTTTACCATCAGAGAAAAGAAAAAAGGCTGCAGAGAGAGAGAGAGATGGAAAGTGAAGATGACACAATTAAAGTCAATAAACTTCAAAGAAAACTATTATTTTTATGTGTTTTACACACATACACATACACACACAGATACACCTACATATGTTTTCTCGTCATTTGTTTCTGCAGACATGGTTTGTATGGGTGTGTGTCTGGATTTGGGTGGGGGAATGCAGGAGTGGGTGGGATGGTTAGAATTCTCCTCACATCAAAGTGTTTTGTAGCAGACACAGAAACACACACAGACACACACACACACACATACACAGTGTTAGCTGGAGACTGAGTTATGTAATCCCACGGTCACATGATTTGTAGTTTGTGCCAGTCACTGCTGTATCTTTTCAAACACGCACTTCCATCCCCTTCCGACATCAGTGCCACACATACAGATGCTCACACACTTTTACACTACTTATAGATGCTGCTGCTAGCTTACAGATTACCAATGCTTAAACATATACTACACACACACAAACACACAGTACCAATGTTTCTGTATAGTAGATTAATAGTAAAGTCATCCATACTATGAAGAAAAACATGGAATTATTTACTGAACAAAAAGTGCTGAACAAACCAGATTATGTTTTATATTTTAGATTCTTCAAAGTAGCATCTCTTGCTTAGATGGCAGTTTTGCATATCTTGGCTGAATTTTCTCAGTCAGCTTTATGAGGTAGAGTCACCTGGAATGTTCAGCTTTCAGTTAACAGCTGTGCTGAACTTATTAAGAGGTAATTACTTAAATTTCTTGCTCTCTTAATGTTAATGTGTTTGAGAGCATCAGTTGTAAAGTTGTGAAGAGGTAGAGTTACAGGTATACTATATAATAGCTCTATTTGAGTAATCTTCTAATCCATATTATGACAAAAAATTAAAGCTGGGCGCTTAATCGTTTTTACCGATTAATTCGAATTTACAGTTAAGGACGATGTGTTTTTAAGAAAATCGATTTTCTCTGAGTTTTAATTTTCACCACCGACACTCCCCTGAATTTAACCCCGCCCCTCTCTATCGCACGCAGCCCCGCCCCTCTCTCCTTCCCTTTAAAAAAAAAATAATAAAAAAAAAATATTGTGAAATAAAAAGTTAATAAAATAAAAAACTGGTCTTATAATAACTTTTAACAACACGGCAAAAACTGATTTATGTAATTTACGTAAAAATAAAGTTATTTTGAGACGTGACTGCCTCATTTTTTTCTCTCTCACAATGTTAATCATTTACAGCTTCAAAAACATGCATTATGCAAATTAGGCGATGACGTCATTTAGCGACTTCTAGCGACTTTTAGGAGATTTTAGTAGGGGAAAAAAATTGATTTAAATCAAAAATCTGATTTTTTTTTTTTTTTTTCAAAATCGAACATATTTTTTGGGGGGCCATATCGCCCAGCTCTACAAAAAATACATTACGCAATGAAGGTCAGTCAATCTGAAACTTAAAAAAATTTTAAGAGCTTTGAAAGTATCCTCAAGTGCAGTAACAAAGACCATCCATCAAAAACATTATGATGAAACTGGCTCTAATCAGGAGTGCCCCAGAAAAGAAAGGCCAAGATTTTTGTTTGTTGTACAGGGTAAGTTTGTCAGAGTTACCAGCCTAAGAAACTGAAAGTTCAACAGCTTAACCCCAGATAAGAGATGCTAAATGCTTCACAGATCATTTTGATTTTGGTTGTCTAATACTTTTAAGTTACTACATTATTGTGTGTTCTTAGGTGTTCCTTCATAAATAAAAACATTAAATGAGAAAATATCAGATTTCCAGCTGCAGCTGATACATTGGCCAAATGATTCCTGTACAGGTCAGCATTAGGAATAAAGAGTTATGAGGGGAGAGCATGGCCTGTTGTGCTCTCTCGGGCTCCAGCTGCTGATGGAGAATCACTCAAAACCCACTCAAAGCCCCAGCTAAATTAGCTTTGAAACTTGAAATGTGCTTAAACATTTTCACATATCAAATGGAGGGTAGTGGTTCATGAATGAATCATGCTACTTTAAGGTCTGATTTTTTTTTATTGTGTGTCCTTTCCTGTCCCAGAGAACAGTAGGCTACAGAGGGATAGTAGATTACCTAATCTGTTCTAATCTCTCTGTTATTCACTAATCCAATCCACAAGCCTTCCTTTCTCTTGCAGATATACCGTACAGAATACAGTACATTCACTTCCTCATCCAGTGTTTCTTCTGAAATCGAGGTATTACAGCATCTGCACTTCTGGGAAGACAGTACACTAGATGTTCAGAATATTGCTGTGTGGATTTGCACATTTCTACAGCCACAAGTGAGATTATACAAGCTGTGTCAGCAATTGGTGCCCCTGAATTACCTATGTGGATGGACTCAAGACTAAAGACTTGTGGCTTGATTTGGACTGTAGCCTAAAAAGATGTGACTTGACTTATACTCTATCTTAAGGGCATGTGATGATCCTAAAGACACCTTACTTGAACTGGAACCTGGCCTAAATAATAATAACTTGATTTTGCCTAAACACCTCTAACTTGAATTTAACTCTAGCCTATATGTTTGTGATTAGAAGTGTACTCAATCTGACTTGTGACTTGACTTGGGCTCTAACCCAAAGACACATAACTTGAGTTTGAATCTTGCCTAAATACTTATAATGACTTAGACTCTATCTTAAAGACTTCTGACTTTAGTCCAAAGTCTCATCACTTGATATAAACTCTAGCCAAAAGACGTGTGGTTTGACCTAGACTCTAACTAAGACTCCTAACTTGACTTAAACTCTAGTCTAATCATTGGACTTGCAGTCTATCCTATGTACTCGTGATTTGAATTGGACTCTAATCTCAAGACACATAACTTCAGTTGGACTCTAACCTAAAGACTTTACTTGACCCAGACTCTAAACTAAAGACTTAAGACTTGACTTGCAATCTATCCTATAGACTCATAACTTGACTCTATCCTGTGCACTTGTGATTTAAATTAGACTCTGTGACTTAACTTGGGCTTCAACATGAATGCTTGTGACTTGAATTTAACTCTAGCCTATAGAAATGTGATTTGAGTTGGGCTCTTACCTCAAGACACATAAGTTGAGTTGGACTTCAGCCTAAAGACTTGTGATTTAACATATACTCTAGCCTAAAGACTAATGGCTTGACATAGACTCTAGCCTAAAGACTAATGGCTTGACATATACTCTAGCCTAAAGACTAATGGCTTGACATAGACTCTAGCCTAAAGACTAATGGCTTGACATAGACTCTAGCCTAAAGACTAATGGCTTGACATAGACTCTAGCCTAAAGACTCATGGCTTGACATAGACTCTAGCCTAAAGACTCATGGCTTGACATAGTCTCTAGCCTAAAGACTAATGGCTTGACATAGACTCTAGCCTAAAGACTCATGGCTTGACATAGACTCTAGCCTAAAGACTCATGGCTTGACATAGTCTCTAGCCTGAGGACTCCTGGCTTGAAATAGTCTTTAGCCTAAAGACTCATGGCTTGACATAGACTCTAGCCTAAAGACTCATGGCTTGACATAGTCTCTAGCCTGAGGACTCCTGGCTTGACATAGTCGCTAGCCTAAAGACTCATGGCTTGACATAGACTTTAACCTAATGACTCATGGTTTGGTATATACTCTAGCATAAAGACTCACGGTGAGATATAGACTCTAGTCTAAGGACTTATGGTTAGATATAAACTCTAGCCTAAAAACTCATGGCTTGACATAGACTCTAGCCTAAAGACTCATGGCTTGAATAGACTCTAGCCTGAAGACTCATGGCTTGACATAGACTCTAGCCTAAAGACTCATGGCTTGAATAGACTCTAGCCTGAAGACTCATGGCTTGAATAGACTCTAGCCTGAAGACTCATGGCATGAATAGACTCTAGCCTAAAGACTCATGGCTTGACCTAGACTTTAACCTAATGACTCATGGTTTGGTATATACTCTAGCATAAAGACTCATGGTGTGATATAGACTCTAGTCTAAGGACTTATGGTTAGATATAAACTCTAGCCTAAAAACTCATGGCTTGACATAGACTCTAGCCTAAAGACTCATGGCTTGAATAGACTCTAGCCTGGAGACTCATGGCTTGACATAGACTCTAGCCTAAAGACTCATGGCTTGAATAGACTCTAGCCTGAAGACTCATGGCTTGAATATACTCTAGCCTGAAGACTCATGGCTTGACATAGACTCTAGCCTAAAGACTAATGGCTTGACATAGACTCTAGCCTAAAGGCTCGTGGCTTGATATAGTCTCTAGCCTGAAAACTCGTGGCTTGACCTAGACTCTAGCCTGAAGACTCATGGCTTGACATAGACTCTAGCCTGAAGACTCATGGCTTGACATAGACTTTAACCTAAAGACTCATGGTTGGATATAGACTCTAGCCTAAAGACTCATAGTTTGAAATAATCTATTGCCTAATGACTCATGGTTTGACATAGACTCTAGCCTAAAGACTCATGGTTTGATATAGACTCTAGCCTAAAGACTCCTGGCTTGACATAGACTCTAGCCTAAAGACTCATGGTTTGATGTAGACTCTAGCCTAAAGACTCCTGGCTTGACATAGACTCTAGCCTAAAGACTCATGGTTTGATATAGACTCTAGCCTAAAGACTCCTGGCTTGACATAGACTCTAGCCTAAAGACTCATGGTTTGATATAGACTCTAGCATAAAGACTCCTGGCTTGACATAGACTCTAGCCTAAAGACTCCTGGCTTGACATAGACTCTAGCCTAACGACTTGTGGCTTGACATAGTCTCTATCCTAAAGACTCATGGTGTGATATAGACTCTAGCCTAAAGACTCTTGGCTTGACATAGACTCTAGTCTAAAGACTCATGATTAGATATAGACTCTAGCCTGAAGACTCATGATTAGATATAGACTCTAGCCTGAAGACTTGTGGCTTGACATAGAGTCTAGCCTGAAGACTCATGGCTTGACATAGACTCTAGCCTGAAGACTCATGGCTTGACATAGACTCTAGCCTGAAGACTTTAGCCTGAAGACTCATGGCTTGACATAGACTTTAACCTTAAGACATATTACTTAACCTGGATTTAAGACTTGACCTACACTCTACCCTCTACTCTACAGACTTGTAACTTGTAACGGACTTGAACTCTAGTCAAATCACCAGTAACTTGACTTGGACTCTATCCTAAAGACTTGTGCCTTGAGTTTAATTATAGCATAAAGACTTGTGGACTCCATCCTGAAGACTTATAACTTTATTTGCACTCTATCTTGAAAAATCTTGAACTCTAGCCTGAAGACTAATGACTTTATACAGATTCTAGCATAAAGACCTGTGACTTGACTTGGTCTGTACCCTCGTGACTTGTGACTTGACTTAGACTTATTTGGGCATAATTAACCTTGTTGCAGAAAGAAGTTCAGTGCCCTCCAATATGTATTTATAGCGCTGTGAATAAAAATGCAAACTAGCAAATTAATCAGTTGATTGATTGGATGAATCACACAATAACCTGCACCCAGATTAAATGCGTTACACAACTGTACATTGAATTTCAGAGAATTTGCAGTAAATTGCCAGTATACTGGATACTGGCTTACAACAAAGCATGGTTTTCTTTGAAGCTTGATAGGATCAGTAGAATTGCTGAAATCATTAATCCCATGAGGTCTATCCTTATCGCAGCTGATTTTATAGAGATTGTGTACTCTGTAAACCTGTGTTTAAAGACTCATTAAACCTGCCTGATATTAGTTAGGGCCTTGCAAGGTATTTCCAGGTACATTTCAGTAATTGTTGATTAGTCCTGCACATCAGCATCGGAGGCATTTTTTGCCATTCCTCTGTACAGAACAGCTTCAACTCAAATATGTTGGTGCCTTTCTTCCCATTAACTATTGTTTCAGCTCCTTCCACAACATTTCTACTGCACTGCAATAAGATCAGGACTTTGGCTTGGCCCCATTCCAAAACATTCTCTTTATTCTTCTTTTAACCATTCTTTGGTAAAACGACTTGTGCCTAAGGTCGTTGTGTTGCTGCATGACCCACGTTCTTATGTGATTCATCTCCATCACTTCATTCGTTCCATCAATGTTGGCAAGCCACCCAACAGGCCCAGATGCAACAAAACTGGTCTAAACCATGACACTACCACCACCATGTTTTACAGATTTGGTGGTTTTCCTTTCTTCAAACACAATGCTTTTCATTTTAATCAAGAATATCTACTTCGGTTTTATCCATTCACAAAACATTGTCCCTGAATGCTTCTGGCTTGTCTATGTGATCTTTTCAAACTGCAGCAATGTTCTTTTTTGAGAGCAGCAGATTTCTCTTCATAATTATTTAATGCTGACCATTGTTGTTCACTGTTCTCCTGATATTGGACTCAGTAATATTAACATTAGCCAATGTGTGAGGCCTTCAGTTGCTTAGATGTTACCTTGGGTTACTTTGCGACCTCAGAGACTATCCTTGATCTTGGCGGGATCTTTGTCAGTGGATCACTCCTGGACAGGATAACCGTAGGTTTCCTTTGTTTGTATACAACCTTTTGGAGTGTGAATTAGTGGAGTCCAAACTCTTTAGAGATGATTTTGTAACATTTTTCAGCTTTATTCAGAGCTTTTCAAAAAATCTCCTTTTTCATATCAGAGATCCGCATTTATTATTGATCATCAGACAGCTCTATTTAAAAAGAACAGATTGTAATGCTATTGTTTGTAAATACGACTCCACACTCACTAAGCCTACCTTCACCAGCCTGCAGGCAGTTGGCAGATCTGCTGGAAATATTTCTTGGCACCCTGAGAATGCTGGAACGTTTCTGCTCCCTGCATCACTGTCTCTCCACCATCAACTCCCCCACTGTACAGCTCATTCACACACTCACACTCCTCTCTTATACACACACACACTCGCCGTGAGTTAGTGTGGCTGAGCGGGTCACTGATTAATAGGATTATTTTAATCCACTTTTCACACACTTCACTCTCATTCATACACTCTGTTGAAGTATATATATATGTGTTTGTGTGTGTGTGTGTGTGTGTGTGTTTAGAGAGAGAGAATTTTTTACTCATTGGTATTTCGGTTGTATAGCGTACAGATACCAATACCAAGGTACCAATGAACCATGATTTATTATGTCTCTAAAAGCCCTATTGCTAGTTTTATAACAATAATATCCCTTAATCAACTCTCTTGGTTCACTGATCTTTAATAGAATGTTATTAATTAATCTAAAAATTTTCAGATGTCTATTAAAATGATCGAACCGGTTCCATATGGCTATAAATAAATGGCTACACATTTTAACCAGACACCTTTTTTAATATTCAGCGGACAAACCAGTAACACACACTTTTAATCCTAAATTTGTGTCAGCTATACTGGGCTAATCACACATTTATCAAGTTAGCTCCATCAGCAATGCAATTCTAGCCATACATTTAACTCAGTGGAGCTTTTCCAATCATAAACTTACTTATGCAGTACAATTTTACCTCAGCAGAGCTATTCAAATCAGTGCAATTTTAGCCATAAATGTACCTCAGTAGAGCCATTACAGTCATTAATTCACTTAAGCAGTGCAATTTTAGCCATACATTTAATTCAGTAGAGCTATTCTAACCATACATTCACTTAATCAGTGCAATTTTAGCCATACGTCATTGCAGTAGAGCTATCCCAATCATATGTTTACCTCAGTAGAGCTAATTCAATCATAAATTCACTTAAGCAGTGCAATTGTAGCCATGCATTTACCCCAGTAGCGCTATTGCAGTCATAAATACACTTAATCAGTGCATTTTTAGCAGTAAATGTACCTCAGCAGTGCTAATCAAATCATATGTAAGTGACAATCTGCTTTGTCCTCAGTGTGTTACCCTCTCATATAGCACACAAGCTCACACACATACAGATGAATAGATGAAAGAGAGAGAAATGGAGAAATAAAAGACAGAAGGGGTGGTAAATACAGAGAAAAAGATGGATAGATGAAGAGAGGGAGACAGTTAAAGAGATGGAAAAATAAGAGAAATAAGGGAAGGTAAATGGAGAGAGATAGAGAGTTGTAGAGAAAAACGGATAGAAAGAGGTCCAGAGAGAGAAAGAGGGGTACAGAAAGGTAAACACACGCATACAAAAGGTAAGAGACATACAGGAAATGATGTCATAGTTCTTCTCTGCCCTTTTTAGGAAGAGCAGGAACAAGAGCCACACTACAGAGAGAGAGAGAGAGAGAGAGAGAGAGAGAGAGAGAGGGAGAACTCTGTGTGTGTGAGAGCGAGAGAGCGAGAGAGAGAGAAAGAGCAGCATTCTCGCTTGTCAATTATGAATAACGCTGTGAATAAATGATGGCTTCACAAACCCCTCCAGTGTCATCTCTCTCTCCCTCTCTCTCTGTCATTAACACACTGCTATCAAGGTTTTCCTCTGCTGATCTCTGATCAGGCTTCATCAGGTGGTCTTCTGAGGACCCCAGAGTCTGATGCCATTGCATACAACAGTCAGTCACTCCTAGTAGTGATTCAAGGGACACAAAAAAAATGTGCACAATTTGTATGGTGGTAGTTTACATGATGTACAGTGAAGACTCCATAAGCACACACACACACACACACACACACACACACACACTCACTTTCACTGTCTGTCTGATTAAAGTATTATTTTTCTTTTAATTATTTTGCATCTTTTTGACATTTGAAGCACATGTGTACACACACAGACACAGCAGCTGTACTCTCTAAACACACTGCACTCCTGATTACATTTGCATTTCCATCCGCTCGTCCTCTGCAAGCCAAACAGCAGAAATTACACTCTTATAGAAGTCATCACTCATTAATCCCAGTACACACCAATCCAGTATTCACCAGAAAACACCAGCATCCTTCAAAAAACACCATCAGTTCTGAAATAATCCATTAATATTATTAATATTAGCAAACGCAAACATTCTAAACTATCGACAGCATTCTCCAACAATCACCAACATCCTAAACAATCACCAATATTCTAAACAATCACCAGTTTTATTCATCATCCTCTAACAATCCCTAAAATTCTCTAGCAATCGCCAACATTTTAAACTATCACCAGCATTCTTCAATAATCACCAATATTCTAAACAATCACCAATATTCTAAACAATCACCAGTTTTATTCATCATCCTCTAACAATCCCTAAAATTCTCTAGCAATTGCCAACATTTTAAACTATCACCAGCATTCTTCAATAATCACCAACATTCTAAACAATCACCAATATTCTATACAATCACCAATATTCTAAACAATCACCAGTTTTATCCATCATTCTTCAACAATTCCTAAAATTCTCCAGCGATGGCTAACATTCTAAACAATCACCAATTTTATCCATTATTCTCCAACATTCTAAACAATCACCAACATGATAAACAATCACCAGTTTTATCCATCATTCTCCGACAATCTCTAAAATTCTCCATCAATCACCAACACTCTAATCAATCACCAGTTTTATCCAACATTCTCCCATAATCCTAAAACACTTACCAACATTTCCTAACAATCAGAAGAATTTTCCAACAATCCGGTAACCTTTAACAATCATTAACAATCAACACAGTAACATGTATTCAATAATCACCAACATTCTAAACAATCACCAGTTTTATCCAACATTCTCCAACAATCCTATTATTCTCTAGAAATCGCAAACTTTCTAAACTATTCCTAGTATTCCCCAGTGATCACCAACATCCTAAACAATCACCAGTTTTATTAATCATTCTTCAACAATCCTAATATTCTCCAGCAATCGCCAACTTTCTAAACTATCACCAGAATTCTTTAACAATCACCAACATTCTAATCAATCACCAGTTTTATTCCTCATTCTCCAACAATCCTAAAACACATATCAACATTTTCCAACAATCACCAAAATTGTAAACTTTCACCAGTTTTTTTTCTGTCGTATTGCAACAATTGCCAGTTCTCTAGCATTCACCAACATTCTAAACAATCACCAGTGTATTCACCAATGAACAGCTTTCCCACAACAATCACCAACATTTTAAATCAATCACCAATGGTCTCCAACAGTCACTAACATTCTAAACAATCACCAGTTTTCTACAGTAATTATAAACATTTTAAAACAATCGCTAGTATTCACCAGTGTGTGTGTGTGTGTGTGTGTGTGTGTGTGTGTGTGTCTGTCTGTGTTAGATTCCCGCTGTCCCGCAAACACACACACTCTGCCACCCGAAATCAAACACACACCATATGTGGCAGCCCGGTTGGCTGTTGCCACGGAGATGCGCAGCCAATATCGACCACAGAGCAGGGTTGCTATGGAAACCCTGGATGCCTGAGGGAGGGCACCATTAATTAGAGCCAACGAGAGACAAACAGAATGAAGAGGAGCAGAGGGATGGCAGGATTGCAGAGAAAGAGATAAATAGAGGAAAGGAAAGACAGGTGAGAGAGAGCGAGAGAGCAGAAAGTGAGGAAAAAGGAGAGTTAGAGTCACAAAGTCATTGTGATGATACTAAACTGTGATTTTCATAATGGCCATTGAAATATCACCACATGAATGTGATTTCATCCCAATGTCATGTCATAATAGCCATAGTAATGACACTCCACTATAAAGGCAACCCTGTGTAATGATGTAAGAATTATTGTGATTGTACCCCAACGTCATGGCATAATAGCCATTGTTATAACACTCCATTGTAATGGCACCCCAGTGTGATGTTATAAAGACCATTGTAATGGTACCCCAATGTTGTGTCATAATGGCCATTGTGATGATACTCCACTGTAATGGCACCCCAGTGTGATGTTATAAAGACCATTGTAATGGTACCCCAATGTTGTGTCATAATGGCCATTGTGATGACACTCCACTGTAATGGCACCCCAACATCATGGCATAATGGCCATTGTAATGACACTCCACTGTAATGGCACCCCAGTGTGATGTTATAAAGACCATTGTAATGGTACCACATTGTCATGGCATAATATCCATTGTGATGATACTCCACTGTAATGGCACCCCAGTGTGATGTTATAAAGACCATTGTAGTGGTACCCCATGGTCATGGCATAATGGCCATTGTTATGACACTCCACTGTAAGGGTACCCCAGTGTGATGTTATAAAGACCATTGTAGTGGTACCCCAACGTCATGTCATAATGACCATGATGACATTCCACTGTAATGGTACCCCAGTGTGATGTTATAAAGACCATTGTAATGGTACCACATTGTCATGGCGTAATATCTATTGTAATGATACTACACTGTAATGGTACCCCAATGTGATGTTATAAAGACCATTGTTATGGTACCCCAACGTCATGTCAAAATGGCCATTGTGATGACACTACACTCTAATGGCACCCCAGTGTGATGTTATAAAGACCATTGTAATGGTACCCCAATGTCATGTCATAATGACCATTGTGATTACACGCCACTGTAATGGCACCCCAGTGTGATGTTGTAAGAACCATTGTGATTGTACCCCAATGTCATGTCATAATGGCCATTGTGATGACACTCCACTGTAATGGAAACCCAGTTTGATATTATAAAGACCATTGTGATGGTACCCCAATGTCATGTCATAATGGCTGTTTTTTAACACTCCACTGTAATGGCACCCCAGTGTGATGTTATAAAGACCATTGTAGTGGTACCCCAAAGTCATGGCATAATGGCCATTGTGATGATACTCCACTGTAATGGTACCCCAGTGTGATGTTATAAAGACCATTGTAAAGGTACCCCAATGTGATGTCATAATGGCTATTATGATGGCACTACATCGTGATGGTTCTCCTGTATGATGTTGTGAAGACCATTATAATTTTACCTTAATGTGATGTCATAATGACCACAGCAATGGCACCTCAATGTGATGTCATATTTCCCTTTGTTATGGTGCTCCATTTTCCAACAGGATTTGGCGTGTGCCCACACTGCCAAAAATACCAATTGGTCTTATGTGATATTCTTATTTTATTGGCTATAATATACATTTCTTCATAAATGCTGGTATTACAGAAAGTGTACTGACACAAAGCCATACTATGACAGACCAAGGCTTTTAAATTTCTAGCTGATAACAGTCTGGATGATCCTTTTTATGTTTGGGCTGAAGCTTATGGCATCAGTGTCTTCCAAAAAAGACTTTGAATATTTATTCATCCAAATACAGTACATGTTTTCACTGTGTGATGGTGCATCAGAGCCCAGAGAGGTCAACACAGCTTTTGTTCTGCACAGTTCATTCTTGTTGACAATGTTTTGCCAAATAATCTCTTACTCATGATGTTCTATTAGCTACAATATTGTTGGGTGACTGTTCTTGATGCAGTGCTGTCTGAGGGGTCACCCTCGAAACATCCTCCTGATTATTTGAATGGATTATTGATATTAAATGTTCTATTCCATCATATTTTAATTCATTTTAAACTGTATCTAGCATGAATGAGTGCCATGTAAGCTGTTTTTTGTGGAAAAAAGTTCCCTGGTGATCCATTATAATGCTGCTTTCGTCCGGTGGAGGTGTGGGGGGAAGAAACAATAGGATTACGGCTCTTGCTCATTAATATATTCATACATGCGAACATAGCGACTCTATTGGCTAACAGCACTGTGACACCAGCGAGACAGACAACAGTTAGAAATGTTTTAAAATAAAGACATTTTTACGCTAATAACAGTCTTTGCAATGTCATATGTTCCTTTACAACATGTGTATTACCCTGCTTAGCGCAGTTCAGCCACTGACCTAGTCTTAGAGTCTCTGTAAAACGCAAAATCCACCGGAGATCCTATGTAAACCTATAGTTACTTACACACAGAGGTAGTATAGTTTTCCTGGTCAAAACCCTGGAGTGGATTTTTAATTTTAACTCGTGTAAACAGAACTGTTTTAAACATACACCCCTTCCTGTCTTAATTGTACTTCGCTGGTGGTGTTTCAAAGACAAATTCTAACCATTTGTTTCTTAGCTCTGAATAAATGGGTAAAGCATAGAACACTGATGTGTTATTTGCACAAATAACACAGGAACAAACTTCTGCCATGCTGTTTCTTGCTTTATTAGCTCCTATCTGACCAGACAGTATCGCTGCCTGCCTACAACTCTACCTGTGGGCGGTCGCGAGCCAAGGTGGGCGTGGCCATGAATACTAATTCACGGGTTGACGTAGAAACGGCGCTTTTCCTGATTGATTTGGTTTTTTTTTTCTGAATATTTTCTTTCACTAGCTGCTGCAGACAATGAATGTTGAGGAAGAGTTTCATGAGCAGCATCATTTACCACTCAGATTGACCTAATGTTATTGTATTTCACAAAAAAACAAGAAAAAGAGAATTTTAGCAGAAGAATAACTTTAATCTCTGTAGATGGATAAATATGGGTGTGTCATTTTTTTCCATGTGTGTGTTACGCTTATGGTTTTGGACTAAATGTCCACCGGATGATAAAGGTATTAAATCTCTGTCTGTGTCATTTGGTAGTACAGCACATGATGTTTGGCTAAGATGATGTCACCGATCTATTACAAAGGCTAATAGCCCCTTACAACCAATCAGAGCGCGTGCTGGCCAGGCTGTGTGTAAACAAAACCGACAGCGAGAGAGGATGAGTGGCATGCTATAAAATGGCATGTGTGTGTTTACCCCCGGGGAGGCTTATGTGAGTACACACACATACACACACACAGACACACACACACACACACACACACACACACACATGGGCACACACAGTGAGCAGATGTTGACAGAGTGGTGGTTTCCGCCTCAGAGCCGCGGGGCTCTGAAACGGATGATGTAGCTGATCGAACTGGCGCTGTTTGAATTTGTGGTGTCACGTCACATCGAGAGAGTAGCTTCCTAAAGCTCCCTAAAGGCACAGTTCACCCAATCAGAGCCAACCCTGTGTGACCAGGCCTATTGACCATATTAGCTGTTACCGTTGTTTATTGTTTGTATCACAAAATTAATAAATAAAGTAAGTACAAAGTAAATTATTATAGTATTCGATTGAAAGCATGAGTTTATTGAAATTCAATTGAAAATGAGGCTCTAACACCATGTTGAGCATCTCTAAAGAGTTTCAATGTGTGTAAATGGCCACCAGGGTAACTTCAAAGCAACTGAAGGCCTCTATCTCTCACATTGGCCAATGTTAATCTTCATGAGTCCACCATCAGAAGAACACTGAACGACAATGGTGTGTATGGCAGGGTTGCAGAAAGCTATTGAAATAATGTTTTGTGGACGAATGAGACAGAAATAGCTCTTTTTGGTTTAAATGAAAAGCTTTGTGTTTGGAGAAAGGAGAACCGAAGAATCAAATCCATCTGTGAAACATGGTGGTGGTAGTATTACGGTTTGGGCCTGTTTTGATGCATCTGGGTCAGGATGGCTTGCCATCAATGAGAAAGCAATGAATTCTCAATTATATTAGAGAATTCTAAAGGAAAATATCAGGATATTGGTCCATGAACTGATTCTCAAGATTCTCAAAATTGGGTCATGCAACAAGACAATGACCCTAAGCATCTAAGCAAGTCGTTCTACCAAAGAATGGTCCAAGAAGAACAAAGTTAATGTTTTTTTTTTTTTTTTTTTTCAAATCTAAACATTGTGGATGGAAACCCACCAACATCCCAGAGTTAAAGCTGTTCTGTATGGAGGAATGGGTTAAAGTTCCTCCAAGCTGGTGTGCGGGACTGAACAACAGTTACTCAGAAACATTTCGGGAAACACCAGATACTGAAAACAAAGGAAATATGTATATTGGATCAATAAATGAGCAAGTATATTTTTTGTTGCGTTTGTTTAACTGGGTTCTCTTTATCTACTTTAGGTGATGTTTTAGGTCACATTTATACAGAAATATAGAAAATTATTTGTTTTGTCGGGGAGTGTAAAAAATATATATATATTATATTACAGTGGAATTTGTAATATTTTACAATTTACAATATTTTTTTCTTATTTTTTTAACCATTTAATAACCCTTGCTCAGTTTACACAGCATTGTGTTGCAGTTATTTTTTTAATTTTTGATCTTGATATTTTTTCCAACCTCTATTTTTTAATCTTGTTTTATGTGAGTCATCAAAGCATTTTTTTTACTATTTCAACCATGTACGTCTGTGTTTGTGACTAATACATTTTTACTTCATTTTTGAATCAGAGGTCAAGGTAAAATAAAGCTGAATGCAACAAATAACAGTAAAAGAAGATGGTAAGTGTTTGCTAAATATATTGCTGTGCTATTCTATGTGGTTGCTTTTGTTGTTGCTGTTATATTTTAGGTGTTTCGTGGTGTGTCCCAGATGATTGCTATGATAGTTGTTATGGTATTTCAAGTGGTAAGTTGATATATGGGGCCATGTACAGTGTTTTCCGGACTATAAGGGAAACTAGTACTTAAGGCACATTAAGCGACACTAATAAGGATGCCTACATCCTTTGGTGTCATCCATATTGGAGTCACTTGAGTGCTGACAGAGCCAGTAACCCAGGGCGCTATCAGTTAGGAGTTCGTCCCACTTATCTTGTTTTAACACGGTAAACACGCAGAATACAGTCCGATATACTCACTTTTGAAGAGTTATTGTTGCGATTAGCGGCTAATGCTAATGCTGCTGCACCCAGCCTTAGTGTTGGAGAAACTTCACTAAAAACTTATCCTTAACTTTACTGCTCCTTAATACCTGAATGGTAGAATTCATACATAAGGGGCACCGGATTATAAGGCACACTGTCAATTTTTAAGTGCGCCTTATAATCTGAAAAATCTCCTTGTAGATGCATTTACTAGACTGAGTTCCTTGTATTGTAATGGTTTACACTTCTGCACCACTATACCATTTTTTTTCTACACAGTGTTTAGAAGTGAGTAAAAGGCTTCGTAACTGCTACATTACACAAACTCTGCCATGCTGGCCTCATAAACAGTTATGCTGTGGAGGAGAGTTTGTTGAGATAATAAAGCTCCTCTGGTCTTGTGCAGTTTCAGATTTACGGTGTAAAAGTTGCTCGTCTCTCGGGGGAACGCTCCCCTGCTGGATTAACAGGGAGGAAACTGATGACTGACTCAGCAGACAGCCAGAATACATTTGAATGTTAAATAAGGAGGACAGAGAAGCATTCAAAGTGACCTTGCACTTCTCACACAAACACACACACACACACACACTGTGCAGTCCTTAACAGCAACTTTACAGGGACACAGTTTGGGATGTTTCCTGCAGTGGATTAAAGTTGTAGACCATTAAAAGATCTACATTTATCCAGAGCTGGCCTAAAAAAACAGTGATTTTTATACAAAGAATCTGATTTTAAATTTGAATAGATTTTTTCCTTACTAAAAATCTGACTACAAATGACAAAGAAATGGTTGAAAACTAGATTAACTTTTAATATGGTGTCACATAAATTTCTACTTTAGGCTACTTCAAGTGCAACCAGGAACAAGCTCATAGATGAGATGTTGAACATTTATTTGCAGAAAATGAGAAATGTCTGAAATAACAAAAAAGATGCAGAGCCTTCAGACCTCAAATAATACAAAGAAAACAAGTTCATATTCATAGAATTTTCAGTTCAGAAATTAATATTTGGTGGAATAAAAAAAAAATTCACACAGGGCTAAAGTGGTTTGGATATTTGTTTCCCCCTTAATAAATAAAATTAGAATTTAAAAAGAGCTTTTTCATATTTACTCAGGTTAATTTTTCCTGATTTAAAAGTTTGTTTAATAATTGGAAAAATATCACTAAGACAAAAAAGCAAAAACAAAATAAATCTGTAGGTAGTGCAAATACTTTTTCATGTCACTGTATCTAAGTATGGCTTTGTTTGTTAAACAAAAACTAGAGGTAAGTATGTGATCATTTCCAAATAAAGCCAGATATGGGCAGGTTCTGAATTCTACTGACTCTGATCAAGCAGTGCTTTGCTTCATACAATCATGCAACCCTGTGCACAATTTGATGCACTGCTCTGCTGCAGTTCAAAACCAACCAAACTAAAGGAAAAAAAAAGATGAATTAGGTTTGCGTTATTGTAAACATCTCAGCTGAATTACATCAAATTTGCTTAATTTGAGTATAAAAGGGTGTTTTTACACCTGTAGTTGGTTTCTCTGGTTCAGATCAGTTAATGAGTTTGTTTATTTGGAGTGTTTTCTTCCTCTGTTTGGTTTGGTTTCACACAGGCATAAACCTAAATGCTCCAAAATGCGTAGCAATAAACCACATGAGCACGTTGTCTCCTCTGATCAGGGTTGCCAGGTCCAACAAAAATATCCAGCTCAAAGTCAGTCTAAAACCCAACCTTCAGAAGCTTAAACTAGCCCAAAATACACTATATTCATTAATAATATTGTAACATTAGTGTTTTATTAGTTATTTTATAACAGTCTTATATCCCAGTCAAGAACATTTATTAGTCACATCTTAGTTATTTTCCAGATATCTTTCAAGGAAGATTGATTTTTGTGTTGACTTGTACACGTTTGCCCGCCATGTTGACGTAACATCCAAGACAACACCCGCTTTTTTATTTTTTGGTGGCTGTGGTAATTTTTAAAAGTAGCCCAAAAAACGCACCCTGACACCCCTAAAATTTCACCCGCTACTGAATTTTCCAACAAGACCAATTTGGCAGGAAAATCGCAAACCTGGCAACTCTGCTTTTGATTGGTCAGAGCTGTCTGGTGCGGGAGCAAGAAAGTAAATACAAAACACTGAAAATTTGCCACTGTGCTTTTAAACACAGTGTTTTCAATGGGATGTACGGCTGGGAGCAGTGAACGCTGCACATACGTTACACACACTCTTAGTGTGTAAACAGTATGGAGCAGCAGAGACAGCATTCATAGTTTGTTCATAGCTGTATATTATCTGGTTAATATATCAGATTAAACTGAGATTTATCAGCAATTTAGCTTAATTAAAAAGAAGTCTATTTGATAGCTCGGTCGTATCGAGACCAGACCACGTTTTCACCAGAAGCGAACCGCTCCAAAAAAAAAAATGTTACTTTGACATATTAACATCCCAACAGTAGAGTTACCTGAAATACTTCCATTTGTTTCAACTAGTAAACTTGTGCTTGTAGAAAGTTTGATATACTAACTTTTAAAGTTTAGAGCGTTAGCTTTAGTTTAAGGGTAGCAGGTGAAGCGTTTTCACAGAACTTAAGCCAGTACAGAGCCAAACAGCTAGAAAAATGGGTCACTGTCCGTTTATTTATGTGCTGCACTGTACACACCTCCACACACACACACCCACACACACATTCTCTTCCTTCACTTCCTACACTGAAGAACATAACCTAGCTTTCAACATCCTCCCACCATCGCCCACCACAGACTGTAGAAAGTGCTGAGGAAAAGACTTAGACAGTGCAGAAAGTTCCTCAGCACAGTTTCAGTAATCACAATGTAACTTGTGTTTTTAGTAATGGTGTCAATAAATTAAACAATTGGATCATATTAATCACGACAATATTCTGTGATTTACTAAGATTAATCTTAATTGTTTTTCTTAAGACGCAAGTTTTTATAGTGGACATTTGAATGTAGATAAAAGAATGAATTTTTGAGGGGTGATAAAGCCAATGTGGGGCACTGGAATAAGGAATGCATGATAACTTACATATATAACTTATATTTTAGCAATAATACACTCGAGGTTTGTGCTATAAGGTGTAATATTGGCACTGCTGTGATGCGGTGGTAGATCAGTACAGCAGTGCCTATAATACAGGTTCTAGCACAAACCTCGAGTGTATTATTATTGCGATTATGCCACAGTTCCTTTATCTCTTTTTTCTTTTCTTTTTTTGAAAGATTTTGAGTTAAAAAGGACGAGAAAATATGATCTGTTTGGTTCTAAACACCAAAAAAAAAGAAATTTAATGTGAAAGATCAACACCAAGTGGTATGCAATTGTGAAGTGGAAAGATTTTTTATGAATAAAAAACTGAAAAGTGCAGTGTAAAAAGTATTCAGTATTCAGTACTTTGTGGAACCACCTTTTGCTGCAGTTACAGCTGCAAGTCTTTTAGAGTTTATCTCCACCAGCTTTGCGCCTTTAGTGATTTAGTAATCTAAATTTTTGCCCCACTCTTCTTTGCAAAACAGCTCAAGCTCAGTCAGATTA